>NW_019236397.1:0-68938 GCF_002742605.1 Olea europaea var. sylvestris
ATGAGTATCGAGTTTGGCGGGTTTTTTGTTCGTTCAAATGCAACGACTAAACACTCTTGATGTAGTGACTTTTTACTTGACAACGTTCACTCTTGATGTAGTGACTTTTTACTTGACAATGTTCACTCTTGATGTAGTGACTGTTCTTTTAAAAGGTACCTTATGCAGGCTACTAGTGAAATTGGTCCAATTCGCAACAAGTAGTTGGACCCTTTAAGATACCACTTTGGTTAAAATATTGGATCACATGGTGATCTAGGGGAACATAAAAGGGGGGATTTTGGTCTTGATAAAAGACTAATTCCTTAACATGGAATCACTATTTCGTCCTAATCATGGAGCCATGTTTGGAAATTGAACTAATTCAATTCTTGGTGACAAGTATATTGCATTGTTGTACAATGTAGGTTCATCCTTTGAATATAATTTTCCATCCACAAAACTTTAGAGTTGTAGCCATTGCATGAGGTTTCTGCATCCGGTTACAAAGGTTATTTGAGGAACACATAATACACACGAATGTCGAAAGATTTTGATGGCTATGCCACCAATATCATGTGTTATATATCTATATATGACTTTGAGGCTATTGTGCCAATACCTAACATTAACATACTAAAGTTCGTTAGATTGCAATACATAATGGGATGTAATTTCTTTAAAAATGAAATGAAAGTGACTTTTCATTTATACATTTTGTGAGTTGGTAAGTTGTAAATATAAAAGTGCATGGACTTTCACTAGACATTATCATTCCCGATCATTTTATACGTTTGATGAAATGGATACTGTCTTATCTAGTAGATAGACTTAATTCAATTCTAGAACCAAAATTTAAAATAGTCGATGAACTCTAAGTTGATTCTAACCCAAGAGTTGTGGAAATAATGTTATTATTTGCAGATGCATTCCTAATTGAGGAATTGTGGGGTAGCCTATTTTCAAGTTACATTCTTTATACTTTATAAGTCATAGAAATTTTTTCTATAAAGATGAAAAGGTAGAACATCCTTATACTAATTCTAGAAGAGTGGGATGGTTCACATAGGATGATTCACAGGGGTAAAGTGCCCTAAATAAAAAATGGATAATATGACAAAAATCGATTATTGTTTTTGATATGCAATAACAATATTAAAATATGAGTTCATAATGGTTTATCATTAATTCAAAAATCCATTAGTAAATTTATTTTATTGTGACTAGTGTAGTGATATGTTAGAAATCCTCGAAACAAATTGTGAATTGAAATCTGGTATAGTTTTATCATATAGCTTTAGATAAAGCTAGATAGAAGCATGTGGTTTCATATATTTATGGAAGGATTTCTTAGTTGGTAAGTAACTGTCACAATGGTAAGTTTGGACATATACAACTTAAACATACCGTATAGCAGTTGATCTCAGATGGTACATGGATCCACTAAGAAAATGTTCACTAAGAGATCAAGTATATTATATATCGAGGGAAATGTGCTTAAAAGCCTACTACGTAAAGATCATAGTAATGGGAACCCAATTACTAGCACAATTGCTTGTGATTAACAAGTTACTAAACTTAAATCTACGAACTCTAATTAATTTAATTTGTTAGAATAATAATTCAATAAAATAATAGACCTATCATAAATAAAATATATTAATCATATTAAAATTGTTTACACCCAAAATCTATTGAATTTAGAGCATCACACTTACAAGAAGAATGTGATGTTAGGTGATTCCTTCATGATACCAACACTTACAAAATCGATTTGAATATTTATATAAATTCGAATATACTTTTTATCTCTAAATATATAATTAGTGTTCGGTTAAGATAAAAATTAGATTTTAAGTAAATTTTGATAAAAGTTGAGGAGTGTGGTAGAAAAGTTATGGATCCTTTGAAATGGGTGGTAAAAGTTAATTTTAAATTTTAAATTAAATTTTTAATCTACATTTTTTTTAACCAAACAATGATGTATTGAGTAACTCATTTGAAGTAAGGAAAACAAATTATTTTTCTAAAATTTATTAAGCCCCGATTTGATTTAGAAAGATTTTTAGTGATTTTTAGTGGATTTTTATAAAAATTGATAAAACGTGTGGTTGAAAAGTTATGGATACCGTGAAATATGTAATTAAAATAAATTGTTAACTATAACTTAAGATTTTTAATTTGATTTTAATTTCTTTCAAATGAGGGCTAAGTAAATAATTTTGGAGGAGTCAAAGCCTAACCTTCATTTATCACCTCTTAGATGAAAAAATAAAATAAAATCATTTATCATCTCTTTTTCTCAATAAGGTGAAAGCAATGTTATTTTAATTTTTCTTCTGATATGTGTCAAAATCATGATTTCCCTAAAGATCTCGTACTCTAACCACTTCCATACCAGATCTAAAGAATGAAGCCTCATTCGACACAAGATCTCAAGACCTCCATCCCTTGCAATAGTAAAGCTCCTACTACTAGTTTTCTACACCACCAAAGCTGTATCATTTGCTTAAATGGTATTTCAATTTTTCGAAGAATCCAACCAGTACACCTGTGTCCTTGGTCAATCGATTTACGGTAGACCACGCTATTCCTACTTATTTTTTTAGACGATTTTTGATCTATGACCAACCGATTTTGTGTCAATTCGAGATTTGTTAGACTGAATTGGTCGATTCGATCTGATTTTCAGAACATTAGTTATTAAACACTAAATATGTAATCAAAATAAATATTATAATTGTTCATGCGAAATCCACAAGCGTATGAGATCGTTGACAAGCAATATATTTAGTGAGTTAACAGTATCGTCCCATGATGAATAAAACTTAATTTAGTACACTAGTATTTAATTAGATTCAAAGTAAACAAAATAAGAGTTTTTGTGATTCTTAATTAATCAAATGCGAATTTAATACGTGTATGGGAAGAGTGTATTGGATTACGAGTTCACCTATTATTATCTATTTCAATTCTTGACTACGTAGCTAATTTCGTTCTTACATTTTTGGCAATCGATAATTTGATTGTAATTAATTTTCTTTCCCAAGACAAATTAAATCTATCATATTCATGACTCGAATCTATTCCTAGTCCGAATTTGAATGAATAGAACGCATTCAATTTCACAATTATCTCAAAGACTGCACACACGATAAATTTTATTCCTAAAATTTATTGCACACATTTTAATCAAGCAGTGTTCTACACCTATTGTGAGCCTCCCAGCATTACGACAAGCAACAATATATTTAATTGGTGATCAAACAATCAGATAATAANGATTCTCGGCTCTAGACTCAGCACTGAATAAGAACTGAATCTTCCTAATTTTTTTTATATTGAATAAATCAAATTATTTTAATGTTTTCTAAACAAATTAATTAATTAGGTAATTGATTGTTACTCTATCTCCCATGCCCTAGTCTAGCTAGTTTGACCTAACCCAACTAATTTCTAAATCGAATTTTTTGGCCCAATTGACGATTAAATCAAATGGTTGGTAAGTATTAGTAATACTTAAAAATATTAGTTAATTTATATGTTGGTAAATTAATCTTATTGGACAACTTGTTATTTATATGTTTTAAAATTGAACTTTGTTAATTTGTAAAAGTTATGATTGAATATGTTATTAGTTATATTTATATAGTTTTGTTGTAAAGTAATTATGGTACGGAACCGAACCGAACCGAACTTGAACGGTTCCATAATTATATTTGGAGCATACGGCTCCACTTACTAAATATCCAAAATTTTAGGTTTGGTTCTAAAGAGAATTGAACAGAACTAAACCATACCCAGCTCTATTCTCAACTACCGTTTATTGATGCGTGTGTATATAAATTTGAAGTCCCTACCAGCTGCCGCCTCTCTTTCACTCCAATTCTTTAGAACCAAACCGACCTGGACCATACCCAACTCTATTTTCAACTACCGTTTATTGATGCGTGTGTATATAAATTTGAAGTCCCTACCAGCTGCCGCCTCTCTTTCACTCCAATTTGAAGTCCTCTCTTTTATTTCAGCCCGCCGTCTGTTGTACATATACATAACCCCTTAACCCCAATCAGTTTTTGGTCTAGTTTGGAGTCTAATTCCTTGGATAAATTACAAAAAACTAGAGTCCAGCCCATGTCTCTTTTCTAATCCAGCAATTTGGTTCGATTTATTCCCATTAAAATCCAATTGCTTTTAATTTTCATTCCAGATACAAGTCCAAACTTGATGCCCATGTAATGTATACTTTTCTTCAAATAAGCCCTTCACTTTTCAAAGTATGAAATTTGATCCCCCAAACTTTGCATCAAATAGCTAATTAATCCTCCATCCTTTTCCAAATGCTTCAAATGAGTCCATCACTAAAAGCACAATGATAATTAACCTAAGTTAAATATAAATTAATAAACTGACGACATAAAAGTTTAATAAAATTGTCTAAATAACGCACAAATTGTACCTATTAATAATCAATTATAAAACAAAAAAAAAAGGAAAAAAAAAACTTTTTTTTCACCTTCTGATTAAAAGGAATGGCTAATGTATGACACTATGATTGGCTATAATCATTTATGATACGTTTGAGGAATTGAGGACGAGGTCCCTCTCCTTACTCTATTCATCATTTGGGACGAAAAAAATGTGGTATAGTTGCCATCCCTATATGACACAACCCGAATTTCTTGGCATGACACAGTAAAACGAAGGGCCAACTGTGTTAATTATCAATCATGGGTCTTATCCTTAATGTTAGCCGTGCATATTTTTAATTTCAGATAAGTATAAAACAATCAATATAAAAGTGCAACATAATATTTGGCCCCCCATTTCAGACCAAGCTAATGGAATATTTGAACATAAGCCTTTAAAAGTGACCAAATATGCTAATTAATGGAAAAATTGGAGATGAAAGTGATAAAGAACTTATAGGAACATAAATGCGACAATAAGAAAAATTAGAAGCATGTACTGCAATTAAAAAGTGATGCACTAGAAGAAACACATTCATGGTAATGTAACCATCCTCGTCATAAACCTCAAATAAAATGATTAATTTTTTAAAGTAATTTACCCCATTTTAAGGTGATTGTATTCTATGAAAAGCTTAATACTTATTGCACTTACAAGTAAAATCATGATTTAATCCTATTTTTGCACACTTAATAAATATTCTAACCAATCAATCGAGATAAGGATAAAATTCTAGTTCATTAAATCTATAAACGCTACCATCGCAATGGTTAACATAAATGGCATAATGATGAACTCATAATGTCCGTAACGCATTCTCAATGGTGATAACTGATAACTTGACATTAAATCGCCTTTAGAGTATACATTTGTACCTCTCAGTTGATCAAATAAATCATCTATTTCTAAAAATGGGGCAATTTTTCTTAATAGTAAAGTAATTTAATTTTCTATAATTGATGCATATCATCATTGATTCGTAATTTTTGTTGTCAAAAGGCATTGCACTCCTAAAGGAGACACTATGGTCGAATAAACCTTCTAGTCCAGCAACTCCAACAATTTTATTTTCAACTCCTGCAGCTCTTAGTAGCCATTCTCTATTATGCTTTGGATAGCCATTCTATATGGTGTTTCAGATACCGTTGCACTATGTGGAATAATTAAGTCAATCGAGAACTCCATTTGCCCATTTGCCAGTGCGCCATAGAAATCAGTAAAAGTATGAGTTTATTTTCTAATATAAATAATTGCACGGTCTCATGAAAATAATGGAAAGGAATTGCAAGAAAACTCTCCCCCGTACTAATGAGTCTTAAGATTGGCTATCAGTTTAAACTTACATCTTGGTATTTTTTGTTAATCAAGTTAAGTTACACCTTCGATGACTTTTAAATGATTTATGGGCTAACTTTTAACGATTTCTAGGCTTTAAATACATTCTCCTTTACGTCTCCCTATTCATGCATTTGGTAAGTGAATCCACAATATTATCTCTTAACTTTACATAATCAATCGATATTGTAGGATTTTTGATACCTAATAAATCCCGAGCTATTATGTGAATGTAGGTTAATATATTTCATAGGCATAGGCTGATAAATGAAATAAGTCTAACAAACAAGTCCATAAGCTCCACCAGTCCAATTATATTCCCTCTTGGATGGCTTGAATCTTGGCTTGTTTACCTCTTTCTTGGTCCCATTAAAAGCCTGACCCTAGCATGCTTATAAGGAATAAAACCTAGCTATTCCTAGCATGATTTGTGTGGTTTTGTCTGTAAGAAAAGGAGAATCCCGGCTGTCCGTTGAAGTGTGTGAAAAATGGCCTCTAGAAGTGTCCAAAACGCTTGTTTACTTTATGTAATTGGTGGTTCCTTCATAGCCTATCTTTGTGGTGTTTTCTCCTTGCCTTTGTGGTCACAAATCATCTTCGTTTTTTGCCCTTTGCGGGTAAGAATAAATAGCAACTGAGGTGAATTATATTATTTGTGGATCGAAGCCAGTTGGATTGGTTGTTGGTAGAGAAAGGTACGTTGGACTTAGCCCCGAAAACACTGATTTGAAGATCATTGAAGAGAGTTTCCGCAACATTTGACGTATTAGAGCTTCAAGGTGGTGGTTTGGCTTGTGAAATATACCAGAAAATGACTTAAAAATTGGTAGAAATGCAGCAGAAATCAGATTGAAGAAGATGTCTAGAAAACCGTGCAAAATTCGAACATATTTGTGCAATTTTCGGACAATCCAGAAGGAGTTTGGTGAAATGGAGTCCACTGGTGTGACGTGTAGATGAAGCTCCCTGTAGGTGCATGTTGCGATGCGTGAGGCCCACGTGCAGAGACTTTGGATGGCGGTGTGGGCACATCCTGCATTTTTTACGACGAGGTCTTAAGGTAGTTTGTACCTCACATTTTGGTGTTGATAGTTTTCTATTTTAGGTTGTGCAGTAGAGTTTGGATGGAGCTGTTCTTTGGACGTTCGGGATTCGATCATGGTTTGTTGGTTGCTGCAGTTTCTCGAGACTTTAGGACGAATAGTGATGGTCCTAAAGTGGTAAATTCACGTCTCTCAAATTTATGAACTCAGATTGATCCGCTCTGGTATATTGGCTTATCTCAATTTAAATTTCAACATTAGTGCATCATCGTGTGGGTGACATTAGGTTTGTGGTTACCGTGAAGGGTAACATTGCTTGTGCTAAAAATTTAGGAGTTATTTGCCATATTTGAAGTATTGAGTTTTGATTGCATGTTGGTAGTTGATTTTGTGCTTTAATTGTCATATAGTTATTGTGTGAAACTGTGTTGCATGAAAATTCAAACTTTTGTTTGCATACCTTAGTGTTACATTGATTATCTTGTTAGAACACTCGGACTTTACCCGTTTAAACATTCCCTTGATCTAAGATCGTGAATATTACGAAACTTTGAGAATCTAGAACGGTGAATATTATGATCTTAGGATTACTTTGTGTGACCTATCTGTGCATTGGTTGTTCTATTTTTTTAAAAATGTCTTCACACTTTGAAGTTGAAATTTTTAATGGGAAATGAGATTTTTCAATTCAGTAACAAAAGATAAAGGATATTTTGTTTCAACAAAAAGTTTCAAAAGCCATAGATGGTGAATTTCCTGCAAACTTAATAGAAGCACAAAAAGAAGAGTATGATGAACTTGCATACACTTCAATTATTTACACCTGTCTGAAGCTGTTTTGAGAAAAGTTGAAAAACTCGATTTTACCAAAGAATTTTGGGAAAAGTTGGAAGACTTTATATGCTTAAATCTACTCCTAATAAATTGTACTTGCTTGAACGATTTTTTAGTTTTAAAATGGATCCTTCAAAGGATCTTGACGACAATCTGGATGCATTTAACAAATTAGTTCAAGACATTGTTAATTGTGATGAAAAGTTCTCTGAAACATATAAGACTATTATCATGCTTAATTCCATGCCTGATTCATATAGAGAGGTTAAGAGTGCAATTAAGTATGGTGGGGGCACTTTAATACCCGAAATTGTCATAGACTCACTTAAGAGTAAAGAGATGGAGATTAAGGCTGAAAAAGAGGGTAAGAGGAGTGGCGAGTTACATATGATGAGTAGGATGAAGTTAAACAAATAAATTTGGGTAAAATTTAAGACAGTAGTGATTTGAGTAGTGACTCAAGTGATAAGGGTAGTAAGAAGAAGGGCAAGTGATGGGACAAGTCTAGTGGTAGACGGTGTTACAGTTGTGGTAAGTCTGGACACTTTATTAGGGACTATCTCAAGAAAAAGGGTAAGATAAGAGGTGAGACGAATTTGACTTTAAGGTCGAGTGATAACCCTAGTGAGGTTTATTGAGATTAAACCAAGTAACTAAATGTGCATTTGTGTGTGATCTTTTCTGCACGACTGTGATAGCCTAATTCTTGTTGCATGATTATGTTCTACATTTTAAAGTGTTTGATATGTGCATTTGAATGAATTCGAGGTAATATGATTACTTAGTGTAATTGTTTACATACATAGTGGGTTAAGATGCATCTGCAATATAGTGTATGTCTTTTGGTGAGGTGGAGTATAGATGCTAGAGGTATATTGTGGTTTGTACTGAGGATGTGGAGGTTAACATTTGGATCGCGAGTGAAGATGTGATTAAATGTATGGAATCCTTTATCTGTAAAGAGACACTGATCAGATGGAGTGTGTGAGAGATATTTCTATCACTGCTGTTAGGTAGAGACCCATTATCTAAGTAGGTTAGAAGAAGTATTGTGGTGATAGAGGATTATCCCGTGGATCGAGGATCTATTGTGACCTATCAGTTAGACATGAGTTTCGTGATCAGTCTAGTGAGCATGGTAGGCAATGAGAGGAGATATGTGTTCTCAAGAAGTGAGAAACATGGAATGGGATAGGATAAGTGTGTTGAGATCTTTTCGTGGAGTCATTTATGCATTTATTACATATGTAGTTGATCGTGTGTTTGATTAACTTAGTGTTAATCTGTGGTTCTATATGAACGTGTTTCTGAAAAGATCTATGTGTAATATCCTATAATATATCGTCATCACATGTATATTTGCTCTTGATTGTTTACTGTTGAATATTTGCTTCTATTTCGGTGTTCTGACCTTAGCCCAGGTGAGTACATGGAGCAGGTATGGTACGTGTTTCAGGTTGAAAACACGAGGTAAGGTCTGCAATCCAATTTTATTGACTACATTGATTATGCAAGTGCTAACTATGTGTTTTCATTGCTTGCAGATTTATTGAGCATCAAAGTGAAGATTTGTTAGGCTTTTTATACCCAATAAATCCAGGGATGTGATGTTAAATCTATGGAGGGAATAGTCTATTTCCAAGGAGGACGAGGAGAAAATTGTTCATGGAATAATTAATTAATTTTAACTAAGTATTTTATGTCCAATCATACATTGCAACCATAATTTTTCAACGACACATTTCATATAATGTTATCAATGTATGCTAAAAATCTTATTTTAATTCCCGGGCTATACTTATAAATTGGTATGACACTTCAAAAAAAGTTGCCTAAATTTTTTTAATTTGACATTGAGAAAACTTTAGGAAAAATCTAATCATTATATTTGGAAACTTGAATTAAGAACTGAATATTATTGTGAACTTTCTGAAGGCTTGGCTTTAGGAAACAATTTACATAATTTCAGACTTAGTTCTTACATTGAAATAAAATTACTAAACAGTGTCAAACATTTTTTTATAATTAAAAATTAAATATTCAAAAATAAATTACAATTTTTTGAGATTCATTATACCAGCGTATTCATGGTTTTCGTTTTCCATTCTTTAACCTAAGTTTAGGGGGAAAAAAAATTATTTCGTCACAAATTTGTTTTTGATTATCTTAAAAATAAAGGTATTTATTGTATTGATGACTGAAGTCTGGATCATTTGTTTATGATGAAGAATACGACAAATCTCAAGGGAGTGAAGTGAAGGAGAAGGAAAGAGCTCGAAACCAGAACAAAGTTGAATCGTAAAGATAAAAGACCATTTCGGTTTAATTCAAGGCCAAAATTACATTGATTTCCTTTTATTCTTTTTTCCCCCCCTTTAATCAGAATGATGGGCATTTTTAGGGTAAAGTTTAATTTCTTATAGTATAATGAATAAGAGGATTTTGGACATCTAATTTCCACTTGCCCTTGGTTCTGATTGGACACATTCATTTGTATCGTTTTATTTATTTATTTATTATTTTAAATTCTTTAAGAATGCTTGACATCTGCTTTACAAGTGGTTATATTACATTGGTATATGTTAAAATATTTAACCTAGTTAATTGCATTTTTGGCATATTATAGTTTATTGTAACACACAATCAAAAGTTTTTTTAAGAGTTTAGTAAGAACTATATGTATAATTTTACATCAGATTTTGGGAAGTAACAAATTGCTGTTAGTTTCTTAATGATCTATAATTAAAATACTGAATTTTACCTTATATTGATTATTTCTTTTCTACTGTGTAGTCTATGTTTTGGTTTCATAATTGTACTCCCAACGATGACGATAATCACAAGTAAAATAAATATCAATTTTAATAATTGTGTACACATACATTAATAATTCATTCATTTATTTATTTTGTTTATAAAAGTTTAAGTTAAATTTGAAATATATAGTTTTTTTTGGGAAAATGTTTTCAAAGTATTAATTTATTTTTGTAGCTAGTTATATGTGATCCACGAATTTATAGGCACAGAGTGATGCGAGAGGAAAGAGAGCATGTCAGCATGTATCTTTTCTTGTTTAATCAGAATGACGAGGTTTCTTCACGCATTTCTAGGGTAAAGCCTCTTAGTAATAAAAAGATTGTAATGAATAAAAATGTTTTTGGACGTCAAATTTCCACTTGCCACTTGGTACAGAAGGGACACATTCATTTGTGTGTGTATATAGTTCTTTGAATGCATAACATTAATATAAATGATTTCTTGAAATATAAGTTCTTAACAAGTCGTTAATATTACATTTGTATATGTTGAAATATTTAACATAGCTAATTGCATTTTTGCTTGTTACACTATTTATTGTTCCTGAAGAACGTGATATCATTTTCAATATTCTAAAAGAAGAATATTGATTTTTTGCTTTTGACTAAGCAATAATAAAATATAACATGCTCAAGAAATAGCACATATCCTGAATAATGTATATTTTATTGTGTTCTTCAAGAAACTCAAATTAAACAATTCAATACTAGTTTGTAATTTTAAAGAAAGTTAATTTTCTGTATTATTAAAATTGAAGAAGAATATTAATTTATCGTTCTTGAATAGCATGAACTATAATTTTTAATATTTTCAAAAAATATTGACATATTACTCTTAAAGAAAGACAATATACTTTCGAAGTGGCACATTTTCGAAATATATATCTTTTTGAATTCTTGTTTATCTTTGAAGGAAAACATATAAGTAATTGTATGAGGACATTGATTAGTTTAACTAATTGAATGATATATGATTAAATGAGCTTTAATTGTATTCTTTGAAATTAAATCGAATTATATCTTATATTTAATGAAGAACCAAATGATTCTTCAATTCAATCATCTATGATGGTTTTTCATGAATTTTTTCTTTAACCATCACCAGCTAAAATAGGGATTGAATCCCCTACATTTCTTCAAATTAATTAGGGTGATAAATGGGGGCCTATCATTCTCCACGTTAATCATCTAAATATTAATTGTATCTAATAGATTTGATACATATACTAGATGATTATATGGTGTTCGTAACATAAGATATGCAAAATTACTGCTCAAATTTTAAATTATGAGCATAATTTTCAGATTGTATAATCAAGACTGGGTTTTCGTGTTAATGCTAGTGGGAATAAATCTCAACATTTTAATAAATGTAGTTGGGATGTTGATAAATGGTGTAACACTATTGTTTGTTAAACGTCTCCAATTTATTTAATTGAGAACAAAGTATTTTCATTTTTGTTTAGGGAATTCTATTACATATTATGTCAAAATCATAGTTTTTCCTCTTATAATTAGTTTATAGTCAGAGCCTAATTTTTCCACATAATTATTTTGATAATGCAATATATGTAAAATTGAACCACCACAATGCATTAAGATGGAAAACAAAGAATGCTGAGAATAAATGCGTATTTTGAACCCTTATTCCAAATGGATAATATTTTATAACAGTAGAAAAATAATTGTTAATTTGAATGGGCAATTCTCTCAGCATTACGGGAGGAATTAAGAAGTTGAAAATAATGTAGAAATGTATCATCGTCTAAATCCTCGCAAAATATCGTTTGAACTAGAAGGTCCAAAGATAATTTACTTAGATACATTTACTGATCAAAGAGATAAACAATATCTCATGCATCAGTTTAAAATGTTCCAACATGAATTGATGTTTTATGAAGATAATTTGCTTGTATTATATTTGATATATCTATGACACGTCCGAAACGTGATAATATTCAATTCTAATACAAAAAATCTTCAAACGAAATTGGAGTAATTAGCAAAGATAGTCTCATTAAGGAGGCATATACTCATAATGAGTATTTAGACATAAAAAATTATAAAATTTCATATGATATTTAGTTATCTAAAATAATAAAACTTGAGATATATCTTCATAAATTATATCATTACTATATATTAACCAAATAAAATCGACGCATGTGGTATCATAGACTTAGCGATAATTTGTTGAAAGAAGGCTATATAAATGACGATATTTGCCCATGTGTCTTCATAAAAGAAAATAAGTATTGGTTTTGCAATTGTGGTTGTTTATATCGATGATTAAAATTTAATTAGAACTCTTGAAGAGTTCAACAAACTGCTGATTATTTGAAAAATGAATTTGAAGTGAAAGATTTGGAAAAATCAAATTTCGTCTTGGGTTGCAGATTGAACACTTACTAAGAGGATTATTTATTCATCAACCTATATATAAATAAAAAGTTTTAAAATATTTCTATATGAATAATGCACATTCACTGGTATAACCTATAGCTGTTCGATTACTTGATGTGAAAAAAATCCATTTCGTTTACTTGAAGATAGAGAAAAGGTCATTGGTCCATAAATACCATACCTTAGTGCAATTGGAACATTAACTTATCTTACATAAATTTCAAACATAAACTTAGAATCTCCATCTTTTAGTTGAAAATACAAGCTATAAAGTACCAATTCACTACTTCTCAACTGTATCTATAAATTTCGTGGTTAAAATATATTATTAATTGAATGAAATGACGTCAGGCGATTGATTAACTAAACCTACATATCTGTAAGGGAGAGTCATATTGTATTTGATAGCATTACAAAAGAGAACGAAACTAAAGTCTTTACCTCGCAATGTTCACTAATGTGTACCAAACACATTAGTGCAATTGGTACTTAATAGCTTCCTTGATTTATTCTCACAAACACTAAATATCCAATTAATATCGGTAAATCCTTCTAATATTGTCGAAAACATAGAATATTGAAGACCTAAATCCTTGGTTTTCTTCAAATAACCAAAAACCCTCCCGATAGCCTTCCAATGGTCTTTACTTGGATTGCTAGTAAATTGGCTAAGTTTACTAATTGCAAATACTACGTCGGGTCTTGTGCATTGTACAGTATGCATTAGATTCTCGATGGCACTCTCATACTCAAGTTGTGCTATTACTCTTCCTTCATATTTATGAGTTTCAAACTTGGTTCCAATGTAGTATTAGCCTCTTTAATGTTTTAGTGTTTAAACTTATTAATCACATTTTCAACATAATGTGATTGACTTAATATATAACCCTCACTAGTATTGGTGATTTTCATACCTAGTATGATATCCACTCAACCAAGATCTTTCAATCTAAATGTGGAAGATAGAAACCTCTTTGTTTATTGTATACCTTACATTTGATTGCTTACAATCAACACGTCATCCACGTATGAAAATTTGCACAACATGGTTAACATGGACTTTTGAATATAAGCTTTAAAAACACTGTTATGCTTAAATTCAAAAGACATTATTGCTAAGTTAAACTTTTTGTGCCATTCTTTTGGTGCTTATTTTAATCTACATAAGGATTTTATCAGCTTGCGTACTTTATCTTCATTTTTGATAGAACAGATCATTCTGGTTGTTCCATATAGACTTCCTCATTGAGATCCCCATTTAAGAACGTCGTTTTAACATGCATTTGATGTTTATGCAAATCATATATTGAAGCTAAAGCGGATATAATCCTGATTAATGTTATTCGTACAAATGTGCATACGTGTCAAAGTAATCTTTTCCTTCTTTTTGTCAATATTATTTAGCCACTAACCTAGCTTTAAAAGTATTTAGAGTACCGTCTGCATTGTACTTCCTCCAAAATACCTATTTGCTGCTATAGGCTTTGATCCAAGTGGTACATCAACTAATTTTCAAGTGTTCTTTGACATTATTAACTCAATTTCATCATTTGAACCATCCTTTCAAAAGATGCTATCCCTAGATGACATTGCTTCTTGATAAGTTTTCGAATCAATTTTCACTTGAAAAACATATGGAATAGTTCTTGTGACATTTTTCACGTTTCTCTCAACTAAATAACAAGAAATAAGCTGAGAATCAAATTCATCTGGTCCTAGTACTTTCCCCTTTCAAGGTCTTTTGCTCTAGGAAGTTCACTTATTCCAACATCTTCGGAAGGCATTTCTACTTGTGATCTTGTAGAGCTAGGAATCTCCACTTGAGATTCTCTTAGAGAATTATTATTTGAAGATAACATATTCTCAAATAACGCCGCTTCACTAGATTCGATAATAACATTGGTTTCCAAGTTTAATAAATGATATGCCATATTATTTTGGGCATATCCTACAAAAGTATATTTGAACCCTCTAGGACTCAACTTAATTCTTTTATGATTCATGTTTTTACTATTAGCAAGACACCCCTACACTTTGAAATAAGCAATATTCATTTTTCTCCCTTTCCACAATTTATATGGAGAAACCTTAATCTTTTAGAAAGAATCTTATTAACCATGTGACCTACACTTAATAAAGCTTTACTACATAAGTTAGATGGCAACTTAGCATTTATAAATAGCACTTATCATTTTAACTAGTACCCTATTCTTTCTCTCAGCCAAATTATTTTGTTTGGGTGTTTTAGGTGCACTGCATTCATATTATGCCTTGTTGTTCACAAAAAAGATTAAATTTGCTAGAGAAATATTCGCCTCCCTTGTCGCTTCCATGAATTTTAATCTTTCTATCTAATTTGTTTTCACCTTTGGCTTTGTATATTTTAAATATGTTGAAGGCTTTATCTTTATGTTTTATCAAGTAGATTTAGCAAAATCTAGAATGATTATCTATGAAAGTTATCTATAGCCTCATCTAATTATCATTCCATTAAATTTACATATATCGAAATGAATGAAGTCAAGCAGCACTATGAAAATGTTTCTTAATCATTTAGACTTAACACATAATTCACATTTGTTATATCCTATGTTTTCGCATGAAATCATTTCGATTTTAATAATTCTTTTTAAAGTAGAAATGCTAGCACATCATAGTCTATCATACCATAAAGAAACAAACTCAACAACATAATTTATATTTATAGTTTTATTGATATTATTTTCAATAGTACAGAAATTGACTATTCCATCACTTTCCAACAAATACTCCATTTCAGGAAAGTATAAGTTTGCCTGACTCATATTTCGACTTTATTCTTAATTTTTCCAACAAATCATCATTTACAAGATTTCTATTCATATCCGGTACATGTCATACATTTATTAATGTGATCTTCTTGCTGGATGTAAATTCTAAGTATACGCTTTCTTTGCCAATAATCTTTGATTGAACTTCATTCCTCATTTGAATGTCATCTATTTCTTGATAAATTTTGAAAATGGGATCTCTCATATCACACATGTATGGTGGCACAAGTGTTATACCACCATCCTTGAACCTTTCCTTTGACCAAATTTAAAGTGCTCATGGTAACAATGATGTATCAATGGAGTTTACTTTACCTTCTTGCATTAGTTGTTTGCAATGTCTACAATCCTCAGCATAATGTCCAAATTTTCTACACACATTACACATAATAAGAAATTCTATATTTCTTCTTGTTCTTGTTATCCTTGTTGGGATTTGTGGATTTCATCTTCTTGGAATCTTAATTGTATTTGTTTGGTTGATCCATGGCATGGGCTTTGGAAATGCCCTCATGAGAATGCTCATTTCCATCTCATGCCCTTGACTCTTTCTCAATTTAAAGATGTTTTTGAATTTCTTTCAAAAAATAATAATTAGAATTGTGAAGGATTTTCTTCATGTAACATTTCCATAAAGATGACAATTTTAATTTGACTGCACCAACTTGGAAAGTTTAAGGAAGATCTGTCTTCACGACATTTATTTTATTGACAATGATTTGCAACACATGTACTTGTCCTAACATAGGCAAGTTATCCAAAAACTTGAAATCAAAATACATAGAAATAAAAAACATTTTGTACCTTCCTCCTCGGCCTTGCATTTGGTTTCCAACAATTCACATGTCTCGTTTATCAAGGTCTCTCTACTTATTCCTTTTCACCCTTGTTTCATCGATGTCATTTTGGGTTGGTTCTGATAATGGCGCTAAGTTTTGATCCAAGATATAAAAGACTTGTAAGGTTGTAAGAAGAAACTTCAACTTGTCATTCCATCTTGTGAAGTTTGACCCGTCGAATCTGTCAAGTCTTATAAGGTCTTGATTCATCATCTTTATCATAGCCATCATTGTCTCATTCTCTATACTGAAAATATCATTTGAGATTATTGAACAAAGTTGACGAAGAACATAAATAAAACTAGCAACAAGAAATTGCCAAAATGTAATGTTTGAACACGATTATGAATCGCTGCCCTTAAACGAACAAAATTATAAAAATACTTGGTTTGATCTTAGATTTTGAATGTAATGGAATCAATTTGATGTTTGTGATATGTTTTTATTATGAAAACCACTAATACATACATACATACATACATACATACATACATACATATATATATATATATATATATATATATATATATATATATATGGAATTACAATCACCATGTGTGAAAAAATGCAAAAACCAAGCTAAAATGGTGTAAAACTCTTCAAAACGACACCGGAATGCGAAATTCCAATGGACAAATTTTTGTTCTGGAGGCCCGCCTAGTTCAGCAAAATGACCACTATAACTGCAACACAAGCCATCCATATGTTGGCCATCATTGGTTTTTGTTCTCCTTTTATTTTTACTTGTTTTTCTCATGGTTAATCATTTCCATCACTTCCAAATCACTCATCATTGTTAATTTGAACAATATTCAACAACTATTTAACAAAACCTACCAAACAAGGCTTGCCTGATTTATCCCATTAAAATAGATTATGTGGCATTGTTTAAAAAAAAAATGGAGGCCGTGGCTTGTGGTTTACTATTGAAGATGAAGATCATTTTGGTGAAATATAAAAGCAATTTGAGATTGAGTGGGTCCTTTAGGTGTTGCTTTTTACATAGAAAAGAAGCAAATTAAGGTTTAATTAGGGGTTAAAAGTAATTTATCTTATATAAATGGTTTCTTTTATAAATGTAGTTATTAAAATCAGTCTAGCTCAACCGGGTAGATCAAAAAATCGTTATATCGAGTGCAGTGACAACCCAATTTTCATATTTTGATGGGGAGAAATTAGGTCAACTATTCTTAATAAGTAAAACTTTAGATTAATACTACTAAAATTGAGTAGAACTAAAAATTCCCGTAATTATTACGTCCAAATTGATTTTATCAATTTCTGAAATTTTGCTACTTTTGGAGCTTTTTTTGAGTTTTTGTAACTTTTTTGAATAATCACTTTTTTTTAAATTCTTGTCACTTTTAATTTAATAAATAGTATTTCTTTTCATTTTTTCTTTTTAGGATTAGGATTTAATTATAATGAAGGAATATTAAATGGACATGATATGTTACTTTTATATACTTTTTAGCAGGGATATACCTTTATGGTTTGAACTTCATAAAATTGTCCAATTTTGCTTATATGTAATATAAAGATACGTCATGGAATTGCATATCAGTGACAATGATGCCAACTCAATTTCTTTGTAACAATGTAAACATTCAACTTCTTTAAAAAAGTGACATTTCATAAAAATTGTTGTCAAATTTAGCTTCTATGCAATATGAAAATACGTCATGAAATTGCATATCAATGACAATAATGCCAACTTAATTTCTTTTTAACAGTGTCAAAAGTTTTCTTCTTGAAAAAAGTGACATAATCACGTCACTTTCGTTAAGAGAAAAAAGAATAAAAAGATTGGACATATGGGGCCATTGAGAAGATTACGTAGGCTGCTCAAAGGATAAAAAAGAATGAAAAAACAATAAAACGTAATCCTTACCTTTTCAAATTCTTCTTCATATATTGTTATGTATGTATGTATGTATTTTCTCTAATGGTATCTCTTCCATTGTTGTTTTGGTTTCAGTTGAAGAGGGTATTTTATAATTATTAGGGTTTTATGATTTAGTTGAAGAAGATATTTTATGATTATTAGGATTTTTCAAACTATCCCTCATTTTAAAGGTATTTTTGTAAGTTGCCCAAGGGGAAATTAGGTCAACTATACTGAAATAAGTAAAACTTTAGATTAATACTAATAAAATTGATTAGAACTATAAATTTCTGTAATTATTACGTCCAAATTGATTTTATCAATTTTTGAAATTTTGCTACTTTTGGAGCTTTTTTGAGTTTTTGTAACTTTTTTGAATAATCATTTTTTTTAATTCTTGTCACTTTTAATTAATAAATAGAATTTCTTTTCATTTTTTCTTTTATAGGATTAAGAGTTAATTATAATGAAGGAGTATTGATTTAAATGGACATGATATGTTGCTTTCATATACTTTGTAGCAGGGATATAGCTTTACAATTTGAACTTCATAAAAATTGTTGTCAAATTTAGCTTATATGTAATATAAAGATATGTCATGGAATTGCATATCAGAGACGACGATGCCAACTTAACTTCTTTGTAACATTGTCAAAATTCAACTTCTTAAAAAAAGTGACATTTCATAAAAATTGTTGTCAAATTCAGCTTATATGTAATATAAAAATACGTCATGAAATTGCATATCAATGACAATAATGCCGATTTAATTTTCTTTTAATAGTGTCAAAATTGAACTTCGTGAAAAAAGTGAGATAATCATGTCACTTTTGTTAAGAAGAAAAATGACATTTTCGTTTTACCCAAAGTTGTTGTATGTGCAATATATTGAAAAGACAATTTCAGTCATTTTGTTACTTATAGATTCATTATCTTGTCTCCATAATAAATTTATTCATATTTGCAAAACGAACACAAATGAAATAGTGTGATTTTATTTTAATTTTTTTACAAAAAAAAAAATAATAGTGTATATTCTTTCGATCAAATTCATGACCACCTGGAAAACGGTCGACCTAGCCATCTGGACACGAAGAAGAGTTGGCCTAGCCATCTGGGCAGGCTCTACCCAGTCAGGCCAAATATTTTTTTTGTTATTATTATCTATTTTTTAAAATTCTATCTCATAATGCAAATACGGATTATCGATAGTCCCAATTGGTTACTTTAGTGAATTTGAAGGGAATAAAAATGAATGATGTGCATAAAAATTGAAAAGTGAAAGATGCGGTGTTATTGAAATTGTGATAACATCGAGTGCATTATATGGAGAGATGTACCATGATTTACAGAACAAGCTCGACCTCGATCCTATTCAGTACGCTCTGGAATTAGGATTTCTATTCAACGAGCATATATCCATTTGAATTTTACCTATAAAGTTTACTTCTAAAGTTGAAATGAAGGTTCTAATTGAATTGAACAAAAATCGCACGACTCTAATTTGCATAACTTTAGTAAGGAAGAATATCCTCGAGAGTGAGCACAAAAATTTCAATTGAGAGGATCGTAATGTGAATGATTTTTGGGACACTATGGAAATAGCTCCTGAAGATGATTTGGTTATTCTTGAAATAGTTGTTTCTCACCATGATCTCACAGTTACGTGTAGAATTCCTTAGATAGTTTAAGACAAGGAAGATTTATTTATTTCGTCGGTGACATACGTAGGGTGGGAACTTACAAATTGGATAGAGTGCACGATATCTATATGTTTGCATATGATTCCCAATGAAGAATTACATATCAAGTAGCTATTTGAAAAAAGAAAGATTTGCAAGAAGCTGTACACCGTATTACATTGAAACATAACGTTGAATTTAAAGTAAAGAAATTAAACAAATCGACCTACACAATTATATGCATTGATGATAGTTATCTTTGGCACGAGCGATAAAAATGTACACGAATGAGTTCTTTATAGTTTGCAAGTATGTATGAGAACATATTTACGATGTGTGTATTTATAAAAAATGATCATAGTTTATTGGTCGACAGATAATGTACAAATTTTAGGACCTACAAATGATCTAAGACCTTCAAATATCATTAACGACATGTGCCAAGAGTTCGAGGTGATCATAAGCTACCAGAAGACCTAGAAGGCCAAATAATGCTTATTAAAGGATATAATGGGTTTGACCAATGAGAGTTGGCTAGTTTATTGCAATAATATGGGGATAACTAATCACGCCTCAACATTTTTTATTGAGACGGAGCTTAGGAATCGCTTCAAGTATTTCTTCATGACTTTTGGACAATGTATTCAGGGAGTTCGAAATGCGATGCGATCCCCAATTTATTCGACAATACAACCATGAAATCTAGTTATGAAGGCAAGTTAATTATTATTATTATATGTCATGACACCAACATCTAAATTTACCCTCTTCCATTCGCATAACCTATAGTAAGAAACATAATTAGCCACCTACACAACATCCTACTACAAATTTCAGCTCAAAAACACAATTAGCCACCTTTTTTATTTTTTATTTTCTCTCTGTAAACAAGAATTTGAGGAACCCAGATTAGTCTTACAATCTTGAATGGAAGGATCCAAATCTAAACAACTTCCCAATTCTCTCCTATGTCATGGCCAAGATTCCCATCTTTAAACGCACTTTCTTCACTACTTGGATGTGCTCGGATCACCCTTAGGGTGTGTTTGGATCACGAGACTATTAGATTCATTAACACCGTAAATATTACGGTGTTTGATGAAGGATATGTACTTTTCATGACTTTTCAAAATACCCCCACACGTAAGGGCATTTATGTAAGTACCCCTATTTTAATTGGATACTCAAAAATCAATGGAAGAGGTCGGTTTCAATAAAAATTTGTATGATCAGCTAAACCCAAATTGACCCATCATTCTTTATAAATTTAAAATATAAATTGTATGGTGATACGAAATTGAGATTATGTAATGTAATTTATTGTTTAATACTACTGTTAGGGTTTATATTAATTGGCTATTCTTTAGACAAAATTAAAGCTATAAAAGAGATATAAAAGTCAAAGTGTTATTTGGGGGGTTGCATAAGTCAATTAGGAGTCATTGGGTTTGAGTATGGAACAAGGAGAAAGTGTAACAGGAATAATGCTAGTTGGCCACCCCTTCAACACTTGCGTACCACCTTAGAGAAATCAATAGAACATCTGTCGCCTGCTTGTTACTCGAGCGATGAGCCAATTGGTTCCCTAGCACTCGAGCAATGATGTTATCTGAAGAATTTATATTTCATGATTTAAACAACTTTTTGAGTCCTAAACAACCCCAAACATCTTCCAGGGTATATACTCAAGTACTATTTCATCCATGTTGATGGTTGATCATTATATTCTTTCCAGAGAAGCATTTGGAGATCTTACATCAATTTTATACTTTGAGATCAATCAATCACACTTTGAAAAACATCAATTTCGTATAATCGTTAAGAGTTCTGAAGCTTCAGAAAGGAAACGGGAGTTTTGATAGGACAAGATCAAGGAGTTCTTGTCATCCACGAGAGATAAACGATTCCAGAAGGTTGGGAGCTAGTGCAGGAGCACACATTTAAGGGGGCCCTGGTGATTAAGGAAGTAGGTCAGAGAATAGTAGAAGTTAGTCGAGTTTGGACCGTAATATAAGTTAATTTTCTATAAGAAATTTCACTGGCTCGAGCTCAAAGTTTTTTTTATCCTTTGCGAACGATTTTTCTCCTTAATTAATTATTTGTGTTGTTTACATGTTATCTAGATTAATTATTATTTGTGATTTGCTGCTTATAATAATTGATAAATTTAAATTTCGCATTAATCAACTAGTCACCCATTCTCTAGGTGTTAGTTAGGTCGAACTTTGTTATTTTAATTTGCATCAAAGCTTAAATTTGATCTTAGACTCACTTTATATAGATCAGTCACTGCACATTTCTCCATATTTGGATGGAAGCAATTATGTTTATTGAAAAGTGAGATGGGAGATTTCTTAAAATCTATAGACGAGAGAATTTGGGTTTCTGTAGAAAAGGGATGGACTGCCCAACTACAACTGTTGCAGGTGTAGCTACCCTGCTGAGGTTGCCAATTGGTTTAAAGCTGATCTAGATGAGTATAATTGGCATAGTAAAGGACTTCATGCACTATCCCTCGAAACGTTTAGAAGAGTGTCTATGTATGAGATTGTCAATGAGGTTTGGGATATCTCAAAGGCCATACATAAGAGAACCAAGAATGTTAAGAACTCCAAAATGTAGATGTTGACAATTGGGTTTGAAGAAATTAGAAGGAAGGTTGATGAATCATTTGATGATTTCTATACGAATTTGAACAATATAGTTAACTCTAGCTTCAACCTAGGTGAGAAAATTTTCAAAACTAAGATTGTTTGAAAAGCTTTTAGATCCTTACTTGAGAGGTTTAGACCTAAGACCACTGCTATTGAGGAGACCAAAGACTTAGATGCGATTAAGATGGAGGAACTTGTTGGATCCCTCTAAGCCTATTAACTCACCATATCTCAACCTAAAAAGAATAAGTCTATGGCCTTGAACACTATTAGGGAAGAAGAGTATGATTCTACTGATATTGAGATCATTAATGATAACGATATAGCTTATTTTGTTAGAAATTTTGAAAAAAAAAATTATGAATAAGAAGAAACCTCAAGAGAGATATATAGAGGTGCCGCTAGTGAGCTTAAAAAAGATGATCATGAGAAGACCAATACTAGGATGTTTAGAAAGAAATCTTTGTCTGTTAGATGCCATAAATGTCAAGGTTTTGGCCGTTTTAGGAATGAATGGACCAATGATAAGAAAACCATAGGTAAAGCTATGAATTCTACTTTTACTGATGAAAAGTCTAATTTAGACAATCAAAGAGAGAAGTCCAAATCTGAGAGTTTTGACTATATGACTTTTACTTCTAGGGCTAGGAGTGAATCTGATAAGGAGAGTTAGAAGGTTGATGACATCAAATGATATCAACACTCTAAGGAAGATTACGAAAATAAAGATGATATTCGTAAGGATTATGAACAACTGTTCTACTAGAGTCTTAAGGTGAAGAAAATTGATAGATTCTTCTTTAAGGAGGTTAATGAACTTGAGCTAGAGTGAGAGACTTACATCTGATCTTCAGGAGTCTATTAAATGCCTTAGTAAGTTGAATGCTGCAAATGAATCCTTAAAGACTAAGGTTAAGACCCTTATAAGTGATCTTGAGAAGTCTACCAAAAGCCTTAGTGAGTTAAGATTAGTTAATGAGAACTTAAAGGCTCTAACGAGTGACCTTGAGAAATCGAAACTAAATTTCATTCCTTCTTGAATGGATCTCACAGACTTGATATTTTTTATTTTTTATTTTTTTCTATGCATGTGCTAGTTCACTATGTTCATTTATTTTTGTATGCATCTCATTCTTTGTATATTCTTTTTGATTTGTTTAAAAAAATAAAAAAAATACAAAATAATAAAGGGGAGAATTTTCGAACTACAACACATTATTTGATTTACTTGAACATGCTAGTTGCGATCAAGTATGAGTAAAACTAATGATATGTAGCGTAGTTTCCATTACTTTGCTTAGGTTTTACACAGAGTACATAGTGTAGGTTTATTCCTGTACCATATAAAATGCACACACTAAAATCTTGTGAGTGAGTCTTAACCGTGTGTGTGAGACTTAGGATGACAGTCATCTATATGGTGAAGTAAACTTGAGCATGATTTGACTTTTAACTAGTTGACCTAAACTTTTTTATGTTCCCTAAAAAGAAAAGTTGATTAATCTTATACTATTCTTTGGAGTCTATTTGACTCGAGAAATTAAATCTGAAGGGTTTCTCAAAACCTGAAGCTCTATGGCCATCTGACTTTGAGCTATCAGTCCAAATCTCATTATAAGGATTACTTTAGTTATTTAATGGAGAAAAGTCTGCACATAATATGTGAAAAAAATTACATATGCTTAAACTTAGGGAGAGTAAAGGAAAATCTATAAATGAAAAATGAATTTCATTGTTTAAAAGGTTGTAGTTGTTATGGGTTTGACTTTTACTATTAGAGGAATAAACTCATTCATTAGTGATTTTTCAGCAAATCCTTTCTCACAAATTTGGTTTTGAGTCCTGCTCACAAGGAATTAGTGGCACTTCACGCACATGGATCATTCATATAATTTACTCCATTTAGACTTGAACTAAGTGTGTGGAAAATTTTATAGTTTTAATAGGTTCATTGAAAAAGTGCTAAGAGTCTATTTTTATTTGTTATTATGTTTTTTTTATTTTTTTATTTTGCTAATAACGAGGAGATTGATTATATGGTAAGTTTTCCTGTGTCATTTATGAAACAAATGGGGAGAGAGAGTGTTTTGACTATGTTTTTGAGACATTACATTGGTTTTTCATATCATTTTGGACTCCACATATTTGCTTTGCTATCTTAAGTTTTGATGTCTTGTGAAATTAATGTTGTTGGTGTTTTGACTAACATTGATATTGCATCTTAACCTAGCTAGCATGATCATGATATTATGTCTTAATTGCTATATTTCCTTAATTTTTTTATGTGCTTTTAGACTTGGTATTTAAGTTGTTGATTTCAGGAAATATGTTTAACAAAGAAAGCAACTTACCAAGTTACAGCCGAGTCAGTTGGATTTTAGGTAGATTAGTTTTGTTTACTTTGACATGTAATACTTAGTTTTGTTACATAATGTCAAAGGTGGAGTTTGTTAGATGTTACTGTATTTCTCTATTCTTTAGACAAACTTGAAGTTATAAAAGAGTTATAAAGTCAAAGAGTTATCTAGTGTTGGGAATTTACTTATCATGCACAGCAAAAATAAAAATAGATTTCAATTCCTACTAAGGACCTGCTTTGTGTTTAGATAGAAACTGTGGCAGAATTTGTATCTTTCTTGAATTTTGCAAACTTTTTTGCTATTCTTTCTTTGATTCTACAAATTCCTTTGCTAATTTTGTTGATTTTGCAAACTCCTTTGCTATTATTTCGCTCGAACAATCTTGATTTTTCACCCACAGCTGTCCAATTATCCAGCCTCCAATGAAATTCCATATAGAGAACAAGATTGTAGAGAGAACTAAGGCTTACTTTTCTTGCGTTAGCAAGAGGAATGAAAATTTTCTACAATTTTCTAACACTAACTGCTTATTTAAATAAGTCCAAACAGACTTGGCCTGTCTACTAACTTGACCCAATATTTAATTAACCTATTTAATTAAATTTGATCCATGATCTACTTAATTAATTCGAGCCTATATATAAGCAACCTAATTAACTAATTTACCTAACACTCGTTAAATTAATTAATTGATAAATTACAATATTCTAGTTCTTCTTTTCTGTGTGACCCATCAGGTTCCCAATGAAAATGCCTAACGACGTTAAGTATTGTTTTGATTTAATCAAAATTGATAAATTAAAATACCCTTTTAATTTATCACTAATTCACATTCGCCGTCCCAGATTAATATCTAGTAATGTGTTAGGGCAATATATGTAACGAAAAATGTCACGTGGTATGACAAAACAAAATTCGTTCGTTTACTATGAAACTATAATCCCTTCTCAATATGATTAATTGCGAGATATGAAAGTGTGTCAATCTCGATTATCGATCATATCTTTCATTCCACTATTAAGTCAATATAAGTCAAAAACTCCTTTTTGACTTCTGAGTACACCTTGGCCAAGAATTTCATAATCAACTTAATTGAATAAAATGTAGATCATAATCTCTTACTATCTAAGAGTAACGAAGTCTCTATTGGCCATTCACAACCTTCATATACGATTCTTGATATACTCGAACGATGCCATATTAGCAGCCCTTGGTAGAGCAACATCCAACACCGCGAAAGTATGACTGTCCTCATATAAGGCACTATGATGACCTCAAGTCAAAGGATCAATTCCACTACCGAATGTTAGAGATTAACCACTGACACTCAGATAGTTATCCATGTGGAATCTTCCAGCGGGTCTCCGATGTTTTGTTCTATAATAAAACATCCACGTATTCATTCAAGTGTCACCATACTTCAGCTTGTGAGATCAGCTACTTACTTCACAAGTAAGAAATACCACACATGATGGTCTATTTGTAATAACGTTATCCGTATCTCGTCATTACTTATGATCGCGGATGATTTAATATTCAATCGTATATAATTTATATCTCACAATCACACTCATGATTAACAAATTATCAAGATTTGAATCTACGGAATCTATTATTTAATTTAATTGAATATTAATTAAATAATAGATCTACCATAAAATTGCATCAATTATATGTTAAAAGTATTTATGTTTGGACTTAGGGCATAACACTTACATTTGGGAGGTTGTATAAGTCAACTATTGTCTTTGTGTTCAACTATTGAACAAAGAGAAAAAGTAACTGGAATAATGCTAGTTGCCTGCTCCTTCAGGGCTTGAGCATCACCTTAGAGAAATCAACTAAACATCTGCCGTTAGCCTGCTGCCCACTTTGCCCTTGAGCTAGCAATAATATCTAGGAAAATTATGTTTTGCGATTTAAATAGCTTTTTGAGTCCTAAACAATCCCAAACACCTTCTACTATATATATCCCAGTCCTATTTCATCTATATTGGTAGTTGACCATTATATTCTTCCTAGAGAACACCTTTTAGAGATTCTACATCAATTTTATACTTTGAGATCAATCAATCACACTTTCTAAAACATCAATCCAAATTTTCAAAACACCAAATCACCCATTTCTATATAATCCCTCAAAATTCTGAATATTGAGAAAGAAAATCGGAGTTTCGATAGGACAAGAATAAGGAGTTCTTTGTGATCCATAGGAGATGGACGATTCCAAAAGGTTGGGAGCTAGCACATGAGCACGTAGTCTAAGATAGCCTTAGAGGTTAGTCAAGTCTGGATTGTATTGCAAGTCATTTTGTCTATGGTCAATTTATTGGCTTGGCCTGAAGTTTTTTGATCATTTACGAAGATTTTTTTTTCCATGATCAATTATTGTTTTTTTTTCTTTTATGCAAATTATAAACTTTGGCAATTCAACATATGATAGACTTGCATGTGAATTCATATAGATTAATAAATTTTTGTGAGTTGTTGCTTATAATAATTGGTAAATTTAAATTTCGTATTAATCACCTATTCACCCTTTTCTAGATGTTAGTTGGGTCGAATTTAATCATTTCAACTATTTTACTTGAACTTCTCTTTATTTAAGAAATTAATAAAACAAAATTTCAAACTATAGAATTTTAGTATCACTTATTTTAGGCATTTACAACTTTTACTTAACCTTTGTTTTGTTGAACAAAAAAAAGTTTATTAAGATCTAATCCAAAGTCAACAATTAATGTTAATCATAAGTTTCATGGATGACAAATGATGGAAATGTAAATGATAAGAAAAATGTTTTGTTCGCATGAACGGATGTTGCTCGAATTTTGCTCAGATGGATGTGGAAGAAATATTGACCTTCACCAATTAACGAAAAATTTGTAATATAGTGATCAAAACATATGTAGGATTTTCAAACCCTTAACACATATTTATAGAGTTATAACGAATCGTAATCAAAGAAAAATCCTAATATGTAGATAAATTTAAATAAAACAAAAAAAATGTTAAAATGGCAAGAATATCCTTAAATTGATTTAAAACAGAAAATTACTTGAACAGACCCATACACGATGAAATTTATTCTAAAAGTTTGACAACATCATCTGAAAATTTTGTAGAATTAAAAAATGCTTCGGAATGTAATCCGTCGCATAAATGTGACACCCAAGCTGAATGTTGTGTGTGTTTCGTAGCTCGTTATTTTTCCTCTTCTTTTATTAGTTTAGTATTTTCTCTTCTAATTGGTCCACACTATTTCCTTCCACCTTAGAACAATTCAACCCTAAGTTGTCATCAAGATATGAAGATTATCATTATTTGAAATACACTCATAAAGATCTGCAACATTAAACGTTTTAGAAATCATCATGTGCTTAGTAAGATTAAGGATTTTTTTGCAAAATTTGAAAAGGCCCGTACTTCTTCTAACTTCCATCACGTTCTTTCCTTGCAAACACCATAACCATATTATCCCCCTAAAACATTTTTTGGTGCCTATCTGTATCAATAGTGGCCTTATACATTGGAGCTTCCGACTTTTTCTTCTCCTGTTGAATCACCTCCATATGTTGTTCAGCTAGTTATTCAGTTGTTGCACTCTTTGTCATAGTTGTTCCACCAAGGTCCTTCATATTTTCGGAAAACTTACTGACTAAATTTGTAACAGTCGTAAAATTTTCCCTTCCACTTTAAAAGTTTTCTAGTACGTCCTATCTTTTTATCATTCCATTTTAACATTTAGGTGTTCTCTACACTCAAATGTATGACTCCACATCAAAATGTCATGATTTGCCCAATAGAACATAACATGCATCAATCTCAATAATGTCGCAAATAATTTTCGATTTGTAAAGTTCCCCATGAACAAAGATAACCTAGAAATTCAAATCGTCTTAATAGATAGGCCCTTCTAAATCCAACCAATGTGATAAAATTTTGATGTTGTTCAGTTGCCACCTTTAGATGATCTACTAGCTTCTTTGTGATCACATTCTCACAACTAAACTATCTTTGATCAGACTACCAAAAAAGAAATTAAATTAAAAATCACAAACACACTTGGCCTAAAAGATCTTCCTATGTTGAGTCAACTATTCCTACTTGGGTGAGCATAAGATTTTTTGCACTATATACACAAAATCTCCTTGTTCTTTTTCACATACTTCATCGGAGTATTCTTTCTCTGGCGCGCAGGATGAAAACATGAACAACAACAACAACAACAACAACAACAACAATAATAATAATAATACTCATTCTTATTCATAATACACAAAGAAGTGTTGCTCAAATTTTGTTCGAACGGACGTAGAAATATTGGAATCTACCAATTAACGAAATAAATTATGATATTATTAATCAAAATATTTGTAGGTTGTTCAATCCCTTTAACACAAATTTAAAGAGTTAAAACGAACTCTAATCAATGCAAAATTCTAATTCTGTAGATAAATCTAAATAAAATTAAAAACTATAAAAATGACAAAAATATCCTTAAATTCGCTCAAAACAGAAAATTGCTAAAATGAACTCCTAAATATTGCATGCCATCCACGTGTATGCTATCCACATATATGCTTTTTGTTTGATGACATCCACAATTGCTAAAATGATCCACCATTTGACTCGTTCAAATATTGCATGCCATCTTCGTGTATGCTCTTTGTAGTATCCACTGCCACGAGTAAAATCCATACATCTCCAATCCAATGTATAAAGATACGACCATTGCAATTGAAAGTTAACCTAGAAAAGAAAAGAAAAATGGTGTCAAATCTGAAACCAAAGTATGCATACACACAGTGCGGGTTCTATGATTTTGGAGGCCCGAGGCGAACTTCATAGAGTAGGCCCCCTCCAAAAAAAAAATAATAATTGTGTTATGCATGCATAATAGGTGACTAGGTGAGCAGCTTTTCAATGTTTTCATTGGTTCAAATTCCTAAATAATGCTCTATTGAAGACCTCTCTCTTTGGCCTTTGCTCCCATTCAAACTCTTGTTCACTGTATTTCCAAATAGTTTATTGTTCCATGAAGATTACCTATCAGCATAAAAGGAGAGGAATGAACTCACAACTAAGATTCCTACACATCATAGAGCTCATTACAATGCACAAATTCTAGAAATTTAATTCAACAACCTAGTCGCAATGCTTAAAAATAAATCAAGGAAAAGACAACTTATATNTGTAAAAGGAATCACATTGAAATAAAAGGTAAACAAACATATTCTGTACAAAAAATAGAAGTTTTTGATTTCTTAAATATACACGAATGTTCACTGGCCAATGGAAGGGGGAAAAAACAAACCATATATGCTTGAATTATAAAGACAAATTTCAATTAACAGCCCTATTCAATCTACTTCATCTGAGAAATTCTTCAATGCAAAAAAGAAGAAGGAATACATACGAATCAGATTTTATACCGGTAATAGGCAGGCAGTCGCGTGGAGCGGTGCAGCGGACGGTTGAGAGAGAAGACGGCGTCGCCAAGCGTCAAGGTCAGTGCCGAATCCTTGGTGGTTTTGCCTTTCTCTGGTTGTTTCTCGCCGCTCACAATTGGGACAGAGGGAAGGGAAGATGGGTTACGCGTAGGAAATCGCAATTAGGGATTTGGTATATTTTTAAAAATAAAAATATGAGGCCCTTAAATTTTTGGGCCTGAGGCAAGGGCCTCACTTGCCTCGGCCCAAAACCTGCCCTGCATACACAGTGGTTTATGTTAGAGATGTAGCCAAATTTGTTGCATTTTACGCCAAAGCATTTGGTTATCAAGTGCGCCGCTTAGATCATTCTAACAGGTAAATGACATTGAAATATTATTGCGATCAATGACACTAAAATCACGTGATTATTGTTAAGTTAGAATCTTGAAATCTTAGTACATGTTTAGGAACGCTTGTCCAGTTTTATGAACTGTCAGATGTCATTTTTATCTACACATTTTATATGATTCACGATTTATAATATACTACTATGCTTTTATCATAATTACATGCAAATGAGTCCAGCATCATAGAAGTGGATTGATGTCAAATAGAAAACGCTTTGGACGAGGATGGTCTTGTGGGGTTCTGTGTGATTTGAGCGAATTTAACCCTTCTTTTGTCTAATTGAAATTAGATTTTGGAAATTTTGATAAAAATTGATGAAATGAATGGTAGAGAAATTATGAGTCTAATGAAATGGGTTATTTATTGATTTTAACTCAAAATTCATATCAACTTAAAATTTTATCAAGCTTTCAATCTAAATCAAGCAGGGTATTAAATTCTTTTGACATACAATAAAAAAGAATACTGAGGATATCAACGGCCATGGTTGAATTGGAAGGTGTTTTCTTCTCTTTTTCTAATTTTACGTGGATTAATGCTACTTGGCCTTACTGAGGTTAAATAACACTAATGCAGTTATTAAATGATATCTTAAATAAAAGGTGGAATTATCATTCAACCATTATTTTATCCACATAGACTTGGGTTGTGGCCAAAATTGCATTACTCTTTTGTGGATCTCTCTCGAGATCACTATCAATCTCAATTGGTCTTTTGAAGTCGTGAAACTTTTACTTAAAAATCTACCTTGATTTTGCGGATTGGGTCCATTAAAAAAGAAAATATAACCATATAATCTAATGTTTTGTACGTGAAAATATTTGAATCCTGTTCTAATTTCTTGGGATTTGCATATGTTGAAAGAAAATACCTTTATTAATTTTGTTGATTGGATTGGTGTAGATTGGGTGAGCTAGAGAGTGGGGAGACCACAATAGCATTAACACCTGCGCACCAACACGAGACAGATGATTTGAGTGGCGAGGTTCGATGCCACAATCTAGCCATGAGAGGAACCCTATCGAGGTCTGTTTTGATTATTCAGATGTGGGCTCCGCCTACAAGGTATGGTATAAACCTAACTTCCCTGTGAAGATTTTCTTGCAAGTTTGGCACACTGTGATTTTTTGAGATTGTTATTTGTAGGTGGATCAAAATGCTGTAGAGAACGGTGTCGTACCAGTTAGTGAGCCTAAGGAGAAGGAATGGGGACAAAAAGTAGGGTACGTTCGAGATATTGACGGGATTGTGTTGAGGATGGGGAGCTACATGAATTCGTCCAAAGCCCATCACTGAACATCGCCATGTATTCTAGATTTATCTTGTCTCATGGCTTTCATTCCCTTCCTTAATGTTTGTACCAATTAAAGATCATTTACTTTTGGACGTCTCAACGTATGAATTGTAGATTTATTATAGTTAGAGAATCTCGTACATATGGAGTTGTCTCAATTGATCATGTAAAAGTTAAGATAATTTTGCCGTTTCACTTATACAACATGAGCATTACTTAATGAACACCTTGATCAATCAATTATAATTTTTATTGATGACATTTCGGTATCCTCAAAGGATAAGGAACAACATTAAAGGCAATTGAGGGTTGTGTTGGAGATGCTTCAAAGAGATGAATTACATGTCAAATTTAAGAAATGTGAATTTTAGTTGGACCTATAAATTTTTTCGACAAGTACATCATTGCACAAGGAATTGAAGTGAATCAGACTGAGGTTGAAGCCATTGCTAATTGGTCTAGACCATTTAATGTCAATGAGGTCTATAGTTTCTTGTGATGGATCAGTTAAATCAGAGATTACTAACAGATTTTTTAAAATAAGGGACAAAATAACTCTACTATCCAGGAATATTGAAATTTCTGAATTATTATATGATGATTTTTGAACTTTTCAAATAGAAAAGAAATAGAAAGAGATAGATTCGAAACATCTATTATAACTGGTCTCTCCAAACTTTACATTTACAATTAAGCTGGTTGTATAGGGCCACATGGGTACAACGAGGATAACCATTATATTTAAGTCCCATTAAGAGATTCAAGATATCATACACGTTATTATTTTTGGTAGTTTGACATTTTTCACGGATTCAGGGTATAAAGTAACATCAGTGTGAAAAATAGGTTAACTTAATAAGCTTTTTGTACAACGCAATCAATTTAAAATGGGGCAAATTGCATAAAATAAAATAAAAATGAGTAGCTTTATATGAGATTTATGATGAGGATGGTTGTGTGACTTGTATAGAGTAACACCAGTGTACAAAAACAGTTTTAAATTAATAAGCTTTGTGTACAACGCATAACTTTAAAATGGGGCAAATTGCATAAAATAAAATAAAAATGAGTAGCTTTATATGAGATTTATGATGAGGATGGTTAAGTCACTTGTATAAAGTAACACCAGTGAGCAAAAATAGGTTTAAATTAATAAGCTTTTTTGTACACTGCAATCACTTTAAAATGGGGCAAATTGCATAAAATAAAATAAAAATGAGTAGCTTTATATGAGATTTATGATGAGGATGGTTATATATTCACAATTATATCTCTTTTACTATACAAATTTTTAATTATATTACAAGAGTCTAATTTTTTCTTTTGTTGCATTTATGTTCCTATCATTTCTTTATCACGCATCTTCAATTTTTCATTAATTAGCATTTGTCCCTTTTATTGGTTTACGTTCAAATATTATATTCGCTTGGTTTGAAATGGGAGACAAATGCTATGTTGTGCTTTTATATTGGTGAAGGATTGACCCATGCTTGACGATTAACAAGGTTGGCACTTCGTTTTAGTGTCGTGCCAAGAAAATATGGGTTGAGTCATAAACGGATGGTAACTCCGTCGCATTTTTCGGTTCCAAATGACGAACGGGACAAGGATGAGTAACATGTTCACATCCCCAATTCCTTGAACATGTCCCGAGTCATTTTAGCTAATAATGGTGTTATACGTTACTCATACCTTCAAATTATAAAGTGAAAAAATGAGGCAAAAAAAAAGTTCATTTAACTTTTTGTTTTAGTTTTGTAATTGATTAATAATATTTATTTAAGATATTTATTGTGTAATAATAATGTTTTCAAAATCAGATCCGATTGATTTGTTCAATCCAAAAATCTTGAACTGGTTCCAAAATCGATCGGCTACAAGTCAAAAACTGTCTAAAAAAAGGTAGGAAAAGTGGTCAAAAATCGATTGACAGCCGACATGACATGGGTTTACTGGTTGGATTCCTTAAAAGAGTGACATTTCTTTTATGGTAAATGATTCTATTTTTGCATTTAAGCGATGATAAATGAAGATTAGGCTTGAAGATGATAAAATAATAAAAGAAAAAAGAAAAGTGGCTCTGCCGAAAGCTTTACCATATTTCATGGATGAGGACTCACAAAAGTATGGCTGGATTCACGAGCTAGACTTGCAATAGAGTAAATGGATTAAAAATGCACATTTTGAATTAAATAATTAGCACGTTTGACTCAGCTAAAATTGTTCCATTAATAAATTTTAGAAAAAAAAAATGTTTACTTCAATGTTCAAAGGTATAGTTTTTCTTGACCAACTACTGTGGTCATCCTAATATGGTCCCCGATTTAAATTGTTTGGTTGGCAAAGGTATAGTTTTTCCAACTTCAATTCTTTGGTTGGCAAAGGTAAATTTTTCCCGACCAAAAAAAAGTAGTCAACCTATATTTTACTAACTTTGTTTTAAACCTTCACCGGCCCAAATTATGGTAAAAAAACCACTATTATTCCCGGCCAAATTCTTGTTGGCTAGTAAAAGCCTATATATTTCCCGACTAATATGTATTGTGTAAAAACCTATATATTTCCCGACTAAAATGTATTATGGTCAGTAAAAGCTTTTGTTGGCTGGCTTTTGACGACCAACTACCGAACAAGATTTTGTAGTCGGGAATTGAAAATACCGACTAATATTTGACATTTAGTGACCAGTCTTTGGGTCAGCAAAAATCATATTTCTTGTAGTGTGAGTTGCTCATTATATCTTTAGAGATAAAAAAAAAATGTAGTTGATATTATTTAAATTTTCAATTTACATTAGAAAATTTATTCCTTTAAATTTTTTGTTGATGTCAAAAAATGACTAGATTAATTTTATCAACTTAATTGATGATTTGTGAGAGGAAATTTGAGCCGAAATAGTATAATTATGCTGGATGAGTGGAATTGAGCTGAAATTGTAATAAAAATAAAGTGTTTGTATTACGTAGAGAAATTTGGGAGTATATACAATGTGTGTTTAGCATGTTTTCTCCGGGGACCACTACAATCCTTTTCATAGACAAAGATGGGCAAATTGCATGGCTTTACGTCAAATTAGCTACAATGCTGACCTTAATGTGTGTGTCACTGACCAAGTTTTATTATCTATTGAGGTCGGTCTTCATATGTCATGATGAAGTTGAGGTGGAAAGTAATCATTGCGATGGCAGGTCACAATTTTGGTGCCTCTTTGATGAAAATGGAGGGGTTAATTATTCATTCTGATTACTTGTGAAGAAAGATCATGCTGAGAATGTGATAGAATCACCGTCAGTCATTAATTAGAAAATGAGTAATTAGATTTTTCATGACCATTAGTTTGCACCTATACATTTACTAATTGTTGTTTGTATTTATGATCCATTATATGACATCCAAATAAGTTAATCTATTTGGTGTCTATTCAATTAAAAACACATTTGACTTAGCCTTCTGATATTTCATGAATTCTGTGAATTAAATATGGATTACATATGTGATTTAATTTCAGTAAATAATATTCACATTTATAGAATTCCGTTTTCTTTTTCGGCTAATTTACAATGGTAAATATTAATTCTTTCCTTTTAGATTCCTTGTGTTGGATTTGATTTACTTAAATGGCATTTTTCCACTTTTATCCACTAACAAGTGCATGTGGTTAGGTGTTTGTTCAATTCGTTTCTGATTTGGCATCCCCGAAATTGTTTTTTTATTTTTTATTTTATAATGTCTCGGCCATAACTGAGTCGTAAGGAAAATTGTTGATATTGCAATATTATTAAACGGATGCCAGCAATTTCCATCAAAGTATGTCAACTTTCTTATGAAGAAGCGTTTAAGGGCATTTCTGTCTTTAATTACCCATTCGTTGCCTATACTAGAAATTGATTAAAATGAGAGACTGGGTCACTGGGATACTGATTTATAGTAGGTGGAGCCGAATGGCTCCCATTAGGAAATAGTCTCTATATGGCAATTCAATCTTGGCTGCAATTGGTATAAAATACATTAGATTAATTAAATGCAATAATTAATCATGAATTTATTTGATATTCACTAATTGGTGCCTGCAAATCTCTATTTTATTTGAAAATGCAAGTGTTTTCTTAAGGCAGCTTATATGATGGCGCCTCTTCATTTTCTAAATATATTATCAAAATCAATTGTAGTGCAAGAATAATGCATCTTGTACATTAAAAAAAAAATTATATATATAATAATTTAGATACAGATGATGTGTTAAAAAGAGAATTGCGGAGTTGATTTTTCTTTCTTTTTTTTTTTTTATTGAAAAAATTCTAACACAATGATATTTCACCATATCATGTATATGTAAACAATTATTTACATATAGCACAACTGGTGGTGCAAATGTCGGTGGTGCAACGATGCCAAAGGCGCACTTGGGGTGTTCTCGTAATTCCTACGGGGTGGAGATGATGGGCTGGCAGCATTACTGAATGGTGACATTGTTCATTCTTGATGTAGAGATTGTTCTTTTAAAAGGCACCTTGTGCATTTCAGTACGTGAACTTGGCCCGATTCGCAACAAGTAGTTGGACCCTTTGAGACCCCAATTTGGTCCAAAGCCAAAATTAAAATACTAGATCACGTGGTGCACTTTGGTCTTGATAAAAGACTAATTCCTTAATATGGAATTACTATTTCGTCTGATTATGGAACCATGGCAGGAAATTGAACTAATTCAATTCTTTGTGAAAAGTATATTGCATTGTTGCTGACAAAGTAGATTCATCCTTTAAATAAAAAATGTTCCATCCATAAAACTTTCAGAGTGGCAGCCATAGCATGAGGTTTCTACATCCGGTTACAAAGGTTATTTGAGGAACACAAAATACCCATGAATGTCGATAGAAGATGATGGCTATGCCACCAATATCATGTGTTATATATTTATATGTCTTTGAGGCCATTGTTCCAGTTCCTAAAGTTGGTTAGATTGCAATACACAATGTTAAACTGGTATGAGTAGTTTTCATTCAAAGAGGGGCAATTTTTCTGTAATCAACCAACTTATGATTTTATTTCATTTTAATTATCCAACTTTGATTTGTTACAATTTAATCATCCTACTTACATTGAAGGTTCAATATGATAATTTTGTCCATAATTATATCCAAAACTATCCATTATTACAATAACCAACAAAATGCACAACTCTGTTCTTTCTTATTCTTAATCAGCGGTTAGTTGAGATTGCATGAAGTCAAATTTAAATTTCTTAAATTCACTCATTTGAACTTTTTTTATGACCAAAAATTTTCAATTTCCATATTCAAGTAGTATTAATCATTATCTCTGAGCACAATTACAAAAAAATCTGAAGTTGAATTACAGGATGAAAATTGAAGTGAGGAACCAAGATGAACTTCCTCTAAATAAATTAAGGATCTAATTCCATTATATAATATAAATGTCCACTGGTTTATAAATTTTCATCATCCTTCTAAAATAACTAGACATCCCTCGCGTTAATCTCAGGAACTCCATACTTCTCTCTCTAACTTCGCGTCCGAACTAATTTTTCATGTATATCTAGAGGTAATTTTTTTTATTTAATATTTCAATTCATATATTTTGAATTATGTTTGCTGGTTATTAATGTATATATTATGTTTTTTAATTTTTTTTTATTTTTGAGTTGTAAATGTTTGTATAATGAAAGCAGCTTTTGATAATATGATTTAAATTTGTGGAACAAGGATACGAGTAATTAAGCGTTGCTACAAATTTATTTATTTATTTTATGATCTGATCTCAAGATTTAGCATTCAAACCTTTTCGATCCAGTGGAAAATTTCAATTATTTAATGTAATTGTCTACCTTCTTGATTAAAAATGGTATTTTTGAGAATGGAGAATTCAATTATTATTATTATTATTATTATTATTATTATTATTATTATTATTATTATTATTATTATTATTTTTGAATTGAAGTACTAAATTGAAATATGTTTTTAAGATAATGTAAATTAGGGAGCAAGAAGTGACTAGATAATATTTGAAAAAAAGGCTTATTGGAGTACAAAGAAAAAGTGATTTAGACAATGAAGATTGGACGTTTAAAGTACTAAATTTTTAATGACAAAACAAAAGCTCATAATAACTTTATCGAGAGAAAGATGAAATAATTCGGTAAGCACTGATTGGAAGAAAAAGAAATGTTAGAACTCAATAATATTACAAGCTATCCACCTCACATAAAGTAACCAACCTAATGCATGTATAAATGAGGAAAAAGAAAAAGGGCACAATAATAAGAAATCACAATTAAAAAAGGTAATAATAATAAAAAATGTAAAGGTGGAAGATGCATATAGTCTACTGTACCAAGGTAATTGGTGAGGAATCGGCCATCGTTCCACAAGTTTTCTGAGAAAGGTGGTACGATATGGTTCCTTCAGAGAGTTTGCTAAAAACTTCATAGCATTCCCTGTGTCACAATTAATTTAAAGAGTATGAAAACCAAAGAAGATGGAAGTATGCCCAAATCAATCGATCAAATACTTCTTGATTCCATCGAATTTTTAAAACTGATTTAAAATTACAATCTAGTTGATTCTATACAAATACCGTGTTTTGTTGATTCCAAAAAATATCGATATGGGATCCAAAAGAACTGGACAAATCCAACCTCTTTACAATGACTCACATTTTCTTCATTTAAACAAATTTTCAGGAAGTTCAAAGGGAAATGTCAACAAAATGAAGGACATCACAATTCCCAAACTAAATTAAAAGGCACAATTCATAAATAAACTAAAAGATAACGTTTGAACCCGTGAGTAATTGAATGTACCGAGTTCTCATAACTCGTGGCTGCTTCACAAGTTCATAAATATAGTTGGCATCTAAAATCAAGAAAAGATGAAATAGCATTAAAAGTCTTTCGACACTTCTTTTTATTCCATGCACAATAAACGAGTTACAAAGACTTAGCAGATCGAAGGAAAGAGACAAAGGGTTGTAGTATACCAGCAAAACTCGTGCTTTGTTTACTCTATTTGAACCGCCGATGGGAGATGATAACTTTAAGCTCTTCATTTCCCATTTCTTGTTGTTCTTCCCGAATTTCCACAGCATATTTTGCGATAGATTCTGCGCATCCATATACCTCAATCTTCTGTAAGGTTAAAATATAACCTAAACTGGAAGGGATCTTATTCAAACAGTAGCAATTTCGCAACACTAATCGTTCTAGTTTGGGGTAATCATCACTTGTGGGATTCCATTTTGCACAGGCATAGTTTGCAATTCTCACCTTATTTAGCTCGAAGAATTTGAGTTTTGGGAATTCACCTTCTTCTGTGTCCCATTGCTTTTCCTTGAAGGAACCATCACGTAATTTTAGAACCTCTAAGTTCGGCAATCTCCCAATCATCCTAATTTTTTCCCACGACAAATCAAACTTCAATAGGGTCAATTTTTTGAGATTCAAGGGAAAATCACAACCTGAATCTCTCATGAAACTGATATTGAGCGATTCAAGTTGATTGGGGAATTGGAAAGGACATTGAGATGCGAACTTGCATTTCAATTTGCGGAGGTTGGGAGCACATCCCAAAACTTTTGCATCCATTTCATTATGAATAAAAAGTAGAGAAATAGACTGTAGGTTATTTATTTGGAAGCTCCCATCCATAGTTGCTCTTAAATGAGAAGATTCACTGAAGCGTGCACCACCTTCAAAATGCAGATGTTTCAAATTCTTCATGTTAAGAACGAACTCAGGTATTTCAACTTCTTTTTCATTCTTCAAGCGAAGATATTCTAGTCTGTGGAGTTTTTCTATTGATTGCAGTTTAACTTTTCGTTGAACTGCCAAGTACCTCAAGTGAACCATGTTTTCAATTCCTCCACTTATATCTTCAAATGAATACCATTCTGCTCCCGACAAAGCCATGACCCTGCAGCCTAACTGAGATTGAACATGTGGATCAAATTGTCTTGGGAAACAAAGACGGTGCCTATCCAATATACTCATAGCTTTCTTATACTTCGAATATACGCTGAAGAACCAATGTGGTGACAACAAAATCACATCCAATCATCATCAGAAACAAAAGCATCGTTAGTGTGACCATCAAAGATAGTTGCATTATCAATAATCTAGATTGAAATAGAAGAAAGTGAACGAGGAAAGAAGAGAGACAAAGAACTTACTTTTCGATCTCTCCCATAAAGTTTTCTTCTTTAGCCATCCTCAGGCATAAATCGTGCAATAGATCATGAATAATGCAAGTTTTGACTCCACCATTTGATCTTTCTTCAGTAACTAGTACCAGACCCCTATTAATTAGATCCATTAGATAATCGTGTGCCACATCCTCTGAGCTCCTGTGGTTTTCTTTGTTTATAAACCCTTCGGCAACCCATAGAGATATCAACTTCCGTACTGGGATTGCTTCGTCTTCTTCAAATGCTCCAAAGTATAGAAAACAAGGTTTCAAATGAACTGATAAATGCTGGTAACTAAGTTTCAGTATGTGGAGGCAATTATTTGTGCTGTCAAATATGTGTGCATTTAAATGTCCAGCTATTTTTGCCCATGAGCTCTTTTTCTTCTGCATATTTGCAAGAATGGAAGATATCATAATGACTGACAGAGGTAGACCACGACATCTTGAGGCAATATGCTGACCAATCCAAAGCAATTCTGGAGGGCAAGGTTCTGTTTGGAAGACTTTCCACCGTAATAATTCCCAACATTCAGCATTTGATAGGAAAGGAAGTTCATTAACAACATCACTGAAACCCAAATCTTTGTTCCGAGATGTGAATAAGATTCTACTTCCTGTTTTATCATCTGGAAAAAAATTTTTCAAATCGTCCCACGATTCCTTGTCCCATACATCATCCATGACGATAAGGTATCTCATTCCTTTTAAACTTTTGTAAAGCAGTTCAGCCAAATCTTCTTCCTCCATCTCCTTGATTGTTTGTCTATTATGGTTTCTTGTCGATGTCAAAATGTCAATCAATACATTTTTCTTCTTATATGTTTGAGAAACCACACACCAAGCACATATGTCAAAATAATGGACAATGAAAGGATCATCGAACAATTTCTTTGCTAAAAAAGTCTTACCAAGTCCAGGCATTCCAACAATGGAAATAATTTGTTGCTTTAGTGGTCCACTGGTGAGTTGATCAGTAATTTTGATTTTCTCATCCTTGAAACCCACGAAATCGACTTCCAAATTGTCAAGTTCTTTAGCTTGAGGCGGTACTTGCTCACATGGATATTCTTCTTCTGGTATTCCAGCGTCAATACTACTGCTCTTCTTTCCTTGTATTGCCATCTTAACAAGATGAATCTTCTCCAGAAGTTGAGAGAGCCTGAGGGTGAGATACCAGACAGGAGTAACCGAGTTGATAACATATGAAATTTCATATGCTAAGTCTCTGGTTTTCATCGCAAGTTCCTCAAGTCGTAAGTGCCGTGCCACAACTATATAATTGAGGGTGGATCTCAACAACGATAGCTCCTCGTAGAGCATTATGAGTTGATCCTTCACGGGGACAATCCTTTCAGCCTTATAATTGATCAGGTCCTCGAGATCATCGAGGAGAGTATCCACAGTGAAGAACGAAATCACACTACTCTTTGTAGCGACACAACCTGGCAACTTTGGGACTGTGATGCAGTGCTCCTTGATCTTTGTTTTCAAGGGCTCAAACTCTTGTAAGAAATCAGAAAGAGAAAGACTCAATCTTCCAGTCGTCAGGACTCTTTCATCACTTGCTGAGAATATTGAATATAAGAAACTTCCAACCTGATTGACAACAACTATGATATCTGACAATATATTCTTGGTTACGTCCACCTCAGTGCGCAACGGTGCATCTCCAACAAAGTTGATAAGAATTCCAAGTTCTGTGTGGAGGTTTTTGATTGAACCCTTGACTGGAACAATGAAATCTGGTTCAAGGCGCATTATTTCTTCTAAAAGTTGGTGGAGAAAGTCGATAAACACCATAACAGCTTCATTAGGATCGGGAGTAGGAGTAATCTTTAACATTCGCTGCTCAGGGATTGTGAAGAATACCCTCAGATCTTGCACAAATGACATCAGTAACTCAAAGAATTTTCTGTATGCTCGAGGAGTCCTATAAGCCTTGCAACGGAGTGCTGAATCCCCGAGATCATCCAGCAAATCAGTTTCTTGATCATAACGGAAGCATAGTTTTCCAATATACTCAATGGCAATTGGAACAAGTCTTCTCTGTCCAACAAATGTTTCAAATTTTTCATCTCCTTCGAGTGAATTTTCGATGAGTTTACTGTATTTTCCATCTTCCAGAAATTCTCTGAGAATTTTTCGATAGGGAGACATCTATCTTCCTCACTTTCCACCTTTTCTTCAATTTTTTAGGTCTCTTTTTGGAAAATACGGTGGATGGACGAATTGCAGGGGAAGATGTATGCATGTATTCTACTCCAGAAAATATATTTATAACAAAAGTCCAATCTTCATTTACAAACTCTAAAATACTAAGTCAGTCATCCATTTTTTCTCATTCTTTTTTTATATTACTCATTTGTAATCATACATTTTTTCATTAAAATAATATTACACTCGAATCAAAAAAAAAATTCTTCTTTTTTAATCACACATTCTCTATCAACCATTATTCCATTATATATATATTTTTTTCAAATTAATGGGGGCACATACAGAACCTAAATATTGAATTATTATTATTATTATTATTATTATTATTTATTTATTTTGGGCAATGTTATGCGGATTGCAATGTGACCAGCACGTTGAATCTTCTTTTTAATACGTTAACTTTAACTTGGAGTTGTTATCTTTCTGACAAAATCCATGTGATGGTGGAGTGTTCTTTCTTATTATTTAAGATTCCCCACCCCTCCCCGCCCACCCTAATGCAAAAGCCCTGACCTGACTTCCAAGCATCACTGTACATATTCATGCACCCCTCAAAAGTATCCTATACCATAAAATATTGCATAAAGTGCACATCTATCCAGCATTTCCGTGAATAGAGAAAAAAAATGCAGATCATGTCGGTTTTTGTTTTTTATAGACCGTTCACATCGTGAACAGTAACATGGGGTACTGTTCACGCGTGGAACGGTAACATGGGCACCAATAACATGGGTACTGCGCAAGTGTGAACAGTAACATGGGGCAACGTTAACAGTAAATTTATTATTATTATTATTATTATTATTATTATTATTATTATTATTATTATTATTATTATTTTTTACCTCCTAAATCACATAAAATCATAATGGGTCTACAAAAAAATAAATCTAAGCTTTGATACCAAACTATAACAACCAAAATTTTAAAGATTTGAATGGCTACCAAAATTTTTAAAATATATATTTTTTTTTATGCAAATCCTTTAATTACTTATGAATGAATAATAATTATCAGTAAATAAAAGTTTGTTTCCACTAATGTAAAATAACACTTAAGGGAAATCAAACAAATTAATTCAAACCTTTAAATAAAAGAGCAACTTAAAATATTCATGTAACAAATAACATATACGATAATTCAATAAAAATAAGTGTCTACGTCAACAAAATTAAAAGAAATAAACTTCCATGCTAAATTTTTTAAATTTTTGTTCAATAAAACGAGACACAACCACTCAATCAAATCGCCAGACTCTGACACGATGCATTCTAATCTGTGAGGAGTAGGGAAAAGGGTGGAAATACTCAGTAGGATATAAAAATTTATGTTGCAATCCCGAGTAAAAATTTTTAAAACATATATCAAAAAATCATACTATCTCATATCTTTAAAAACCGGTAAAAGTTCATATTATATCATTTGTACCGAAATGGCCATATCATTCATATCATAGCATATTATATCATATTTTTAGCTTTCATGAATACAATAATTCGTCAACATGAAAAAAAAAAATTAAACGGGATAGAATGCACTGCACCTCGATATCCTACACTGTTAACTTGCTTTAATTTTTGGAAGGCAAAACAAAATTCACGTTCCAAAAGTTTTCCAAATTTTCCAATTATAGCTGTGAACAATTGTCACAGCACGTACAAAATTAATCTTATAGTGTTCTGCCGTGTGAGTATATATATTCTAGGGATTACTCCAATTTCTTGCGGTAATATATTTATCCCAAAAAAAATTTGACAGATTAAGTTGATTTGAAATTGAATCATCTCAATCATGTACCACAATTTAGATAAGGATTGGGTAAGAGTTTATGAGGGATTTGCCAATCTTAATCTAAAAAAACTAACTATAGTTTTAATTGAATTACAACTCCTAATTAAGTAAAAAGATTAGCTTATGTTGATTTAGTCATACGCGTGCCGCCCACTGCCATGTCTAAAATCAATAAACCACATAACAAATTACCCATAAATAAATAAATAAATACTTAGAACTACAATATTTTGGGCCTAATTCATCAAAAATAATTTTTTCTCGAACCTAGTATAGATGATTAATTACAAGTCATTCAACGAGTACAATATTGATATATATATCATTACTCTATCAATATTTAAATATTTGACCCCATTTAAAAATTGAATTTAATATATTCACCACTTCAGTCCCCAACTTTTTCAAATTTAGAATATAGTATATAAAATAAATAAATTCTAGTATGTGGAAATTTTTGGGACTTTACAAATGTGGGAAAAGCTACACATGACTCTGACCGATAATGTTAAAAATATACAGGCTTTCCTATTGCATTAATTGGTTTAATAACTAATCTTATCTAATACAGGGATAGCATTATCCAGTTCTTCCTAAAATCCAATCTAAATATATGAAAATTAAAATGGACTTTCAATTAATTATGCAAAGTTTCATTTAATTGTGCAAAATTTTCACTAGCATATCATTTAATATAGGTATGATAAAGAACTCTTGCAAGCCAATATGGATCATTTTGTGGATGATGGTAAAAAATGTTATTTCTAGAGTACAAGTTTCTCCTTCAAATAATCCGAATATACAAATACTGATAGAATTAACTTAACGTAATTTGCACAGCCTAACAATACGATCAACGGGATTTAAAAATTAATTCGAGTCCACCTACGAGTGCTAAAAGTGTTCAACAATCAATTCTTATGATTTAACAAATTTCGTCTCTTATAAAAGCAGCACACCAATCTGCAGGAGTTCCAACAAACTCAGGTAAGTGTTTTACACTTCGAGAATAATATCGAAATGAGAGAGTGAGAATGAGATTCAAAGCAATGAACATTTACAATGAAAATTGGTGTTATTATTCTGGCAATAGGATGGGCTATTTAAAGACATATTCATAGACATTCAAACATACTCCAAGCTTTTTTAGAACAGTCATCACTATTTAGACAACCTCCAAACTCGAAAATACAGCTTAGTTCATTAATGCGTCTGTTAAATTGATTAATGGTTGACTGTTTAGTTGGTTAACAGATCATCCAAATTAAAAAATTACTCGAAAATAAGTCAACCAAAATAAATTTCATTAAGTACCCAAAATTTTGATTACTTATAATTTGGTCCAAAAAGTCGAATAAATTTTGTCCAAAAGTTAATCTCTAACATGTGCTCATGCCGTGCCGATCGGACGGGCGACAACAGTGCATGCATGTGGGCTTATGACCGAACCTGATAGGATATAGGTCTCCCCCCATCAAAGACTATTAGTATCTCTTGGGGGCACAAATCCAATTTCCAAACTTCCGAATCACACCAAAGTTTCCTAACTTTCCTAAGTAACAGAAGTGTTTAGTAAATTTTTAATAAATCAAAATTTTCACTAATTCATAGTTTCATGTAGGTTAATTTGAAATCAAATACTTTATTCAATTCTAATGGTTTTTCTAGCTTATGCATGTGACCAAATTTTTATTAAGATGGTGCAGGCTGTTTTGTGGTACACTGATACTTTGAATCCAAAACGTACAGTTGAACACTGAATGATTTATTACTGGTGGTTGCTTCAGTCCAAGCTTGGCCTGCCTTACAATGTTATCATTTGACAAAACTAAGTTTGGGATGCAAGAGATAATTTTATTTTACTATTATTTTTATGTAATTGCAATTTTGTTCTCTTTTTTGATCTTCCATTTCCTATATTAATTGAAAAAAAAAATCGTATAGATTTACCACTAGCATCCGTATTATGCACGAATGGTTCACAAAACTAGTTATTTCTGAAACATTTTGAAACGGGGAGAAAAATGTCCCTTTAGCCACGCTATGAATGAATAATGACAACTCATTGTTTTTGAAACATTTTACAGTGAGAAGAAAGCGCAGCATCCATTTTATGTATTATCCAGGAGGATGCACAAAGCTCATTACTTAAATATTTTGAAATCGTTAAATTTGTTTCTGTTTTGCACGTAACTGATGCAATCATTCTCAAATCCCTCTATTATATTCAAGAGTTTCTTTGTAATATAGACTGAACCCACCTAAAAATCAACAAATTTTCCCATATGATCTAAATATATGATAATCAAAATAAAGTACAAGCAAAACAATATCAATGGTCTTTCCAAGAAAAAGTCCTCAAATACACAAAATATGAAAAGAAAAATAAATATGTAGCCAGCCTATTAGACTAATACATATAACTCAAAATGGCTTATTTAATTTGATAAGCAAGTACCCAACAAGAAATAAAAACTAAATGAAAAAACAGAATAAGCCACACAATTTATTATTATACGTGGCTTGACTCAGTGGATTAATAGGCTCCAAATGCTGTTCAACTCAACAACTATTTGATAAGAAAAAATTGTGAAAAAATAGATGAGCTTTTAACTCATATTTCGCAAAAATGTACTTATTTTTCACTTACATATATTTACTGAAAAGTATTATTTATTCTATTTCAACTTTAAGAAATTCTAAAATCCGATAATTGCAAATAAGGTGGATTCATAAAATCTCTTATTCTTTATTCTAAATATAAGCAAACATAAATTAAATTCATTATAAGTAATTTTGACATCAATGAAAATTTATATAAAAGCATCATATCATAATACTATATGTAACGCCTCGAAAATTTTATAGGATAGAATTATTTGTTCTGTCTGCTACACTTAATATTTTTGAAAATTGGGGGTTGAAGTGATACATGTATTAATTTCTATTTTATTCGGGTCAAATATTTATATATTAATAGAGTAGTGATAAGTTTATCAATATTGTACTTGTTAGATAGCTCGTATTTAATAATTTATTTTAGAATTGAGAAAAAGTTGATTTGAATAAATTAGCACCAAGATATTACAATTTGAAAAGACTATTAAAAACTAGTATTTCAATTGAATTCAAAATTTGGATGTAAAAGGAGATGCTGTCCCGTGTTGGAAATGTTATATTGTTTATTTTTGAGTTGAATGATAGGTTGACCAGTAGGTTAGGTAGATAAGGTAGATTATATATATATATATATATATATATATATTTTTTTTTTTTTTATTATTATTTTTTTTTTTTCAATTGCTTTGATTTTGGGTTTTATAGGGATGCCAACCACATGAGATTAAATAGGGATAAGACAAAGTAATTGCTTTCGTTAATTGTAGGACTGATATTATATATTATATTACGGATCTTTCTTGGCATTATACACAGCACATGATTTTTATGCAACCAAGAAAGTCAATTGTCTTTGACTAGAAATAATTAAGTTACCATTTTTTTAATGATTGAGAGGCATACGCGAGTAATTGTAAAACCATTTATAACTTATAAGGAAATAGTATGATGGAAGGATTATATAGGGTCACACGAGATGATTGATGTATTCCTTGCTCAAATCGGGAATAAAGGAGGGATGATATGCTTTTGTACCAGTTGGTACACGATTTTACGCAGAGCAAGGGAGAAAAAATTTTGGGAACATGAACTACTTGTTTTTCTTCCAACAATTCTCTTTCTCGACCAAGGTAATATACTATGTGCAAGTTGATCTATCCTTGCAATATTATAATTTTTTTAAGTAATTTTATTTCATGAAATGCTAATTGATCCGTGGGTTTTAATGAAATGTGAGGTCTCCTTCAAGTATTCTCAATTATTTGCGCATAAATGTGTTAGAGCATTTGATTGATCTCCAATTGTGCGCTCTTGATGAAATGATGGTATCAAATGTTATAAATTTATGTTTAAAAAGTTATTATACTGTTTTGGATGCACATATCCTACTGAATTTAAATTACTCATTCCATCAAATTTTAACATTTCGGGTTAGATCAGTCAAACATGAATGGTGGTTAAGAGGTGTGCGTTTGCCAAATATAATTTTCAAGAAAACATTCAACAATAAATTTGTAGGATATTTTTTGTTTTTCCTTATTTTCATTAAATTTTCTTAATTTTGTGACACTGCAAAATTTAATTTAGTACATTAATGTTCAAATACACTACGTTTATTTAATTCAGTACATTAATGTTCAAATAAATTAATGGTTCAAATTTCCAATAAATATTTCCACTTCAAATATGCTTATGAAATAATATCGATAACACCCCAAAATTTTTAGGTCAATAACGTTTGAGGCGTTATAGTATGGTATCAGAGCATGATTCTCCTTTCCTGTAGACTTTAAAAAAAAAATAATGAATAAAATCAGCATATAACAAAATTAAAAAAATTTTAATTTTGAAGTTTGATATTAAATGTCTGGGTGTTTTAATTAGTAAATTGATTTAAATAATACTTTTAAAATGATGACAGCTTAGAATTAAATTCTTATATTGTCATTGCCCATGTTTTACACTATACATATTTACTTGTTTAGCTCTGCTCTTGAGTGATATTTTGTGTTTAAAAAAAAAAAAAAAGAAGAAGAAAAAAAGAACGTTAACAGTGTTTGAACAATGACTGCGTGTCACTTTTCACATGCTGTCACTATTCCCATGAACAATCACCAGAAGACGAAAAAAAATTGATTTTATATACATATGGCAGAGATTTCTAGGTTTTCCCTAATTGAATGTGATGGGACAAATCAAAAAAATCAACAAAAAATTTTTATCAACAAAATTTATTTATTTTTAACTGTGAACGTATCGTGAAAAGTGGAAAATTATCATGTAGGATGGGTCCATGTGCATTATATGATATATTTTATCAACAAAAAAAAATAAAAATGAGGAGGTTAGTCAGTGTCATACGCACATTCACGTATTCTTTAAATTTTAAATTCCGCAAGTTAATTTATAATATGTTAAACTTTCCGAGTTGCCGCTTGTATGATCCATTATCCATGCATATAAATCAAAGTACAAAGCTTTAGCAAATTTTGTATTCACATATCGGCAAGCCCATTAGTGAGAAATTAAAATTTCAATAAATATTTTAAGAAAACAAGTATTATAACAAGGTTCTTGGTACCTAACATTTACCAATCAACTACCATCTAACGGACCGAAGGTATCATATAATATGTTTTATTTAAATTTAATTTTGAGCTTGAGATATACATTCTTATATTTAACACGAGAAATGTTCGAAATGGAATGAAATGTTGCATTCTAGTATAAATAGTGAGCATGATGTGAAATATGTTTGCTTCCATTTATGAATTATTTTTCTCCCTTACTTTTAATCAACTTTCGATAGAAGTATAAATTTTATGCTATAGGTGTAATGAATTATGAGAGCATAAAAGACAATATGTTATCACTAATAAAATATTAAGCATAACTGGACTAGCCATGTATGTGACAGACATAGTTAGAACAAGAGAGACCACTAGGAAGGCAACGGCTTACAGGGTTGTTCTAAACCATAGGGCAACAGTTAACCAAGCCTATGAAAATTATGAAGTAGACCCAACTCACACACTTATTGAACATGTGGCGGAAGTCTTCACTTGGTGGGCTTCAACAAGAGGTGTAGGACATGAGATTACACCCCTCCAAGTTGTTAACAACCTTATCCATACACTAGCACCTCAGTAGAGAGACATGGGCATTGTGGTTAGCAACGAAATACTGGAGGGTAACCCTATAGAGTACCAAGAAAGAATTAAGTTCGAGTTGTACTGTGAAACTTTCCTAGATAGGTGGATTTCTACTCTCGAGCCCGAACCCGAGCTAGAGGAAGACCCAGAAGAGGAGCGGATTATGAATCTATGTCGGAGCCAGAGAACGAACCAAAGTATGTACCAGGACTAAAGCTAGAACCAGAACCAGAGCATGAGCTAGGGTTCGAACTAGACCCTAAGCTAGAGGTTGACCTAGAATCTGAGCTTGAGTCATGTATATCGTTAGATGATGAAGCCCCTCCATCTAAGCTTAGTAGGATTCAAAATGGTTGGAAAGTGAAGACAAAGGGGATGTAATTAGCATTTGGAATAATCCATAGGTTTTTCGTCATCGTCTATGATTTAATTCTTTCAATTATTACTCATGTATTCTAGGATTTAAAATTTTATGAAACTGAGTTATTCATTCGAATATATTCAGATGTTGTTAATTATTTCTAAAACGAAATTTATTTGATTGATTTAAAGAAAAATGACACGTCAATCAACACAAGTTGCTATGTTTAAGGATTTGTTGAAAGCTGTGCAAGACCTTGGTAGGCAGTAAAGACAAGCACCCCTTCAGAATGCATAGACTAACTCCAACACCACTAGCTCAGTCATGAAACATGTTTGTCATTATAAGCCCTACCTTTAATGGGATGGCTGGCCCTTTGGCAGTCGACGAATAGAGAAGGGGTTTAGAACGGATCTTCAAGCATCTCAGCTACACTGATGCCTAAAAGTTTTTATTGCGGAGTTCATCCTAGTCGATGCAGCAGGCCACTGGTGAGAGTCCGTTTCATGCACTAGGACTGAGGCACAACAAAGCAACCATACTTAGGCAAGTTTCAAAGAGGAGGTGATGGGAAAATATTTCCCACGAGCTTTGAAAGATCGTAAGGAGACGGAATTTTTACAACTTAAGCAAGGAAAGATGGCATTGATCTATTATGAGGGGAGGTTTGAACCACTTTCTAGGTATGCGATGCATCTAGTAGTTATAGAGCAAAAGAAAGCTAGAAAGTTCGAACTTAGACTTCGTCCAGAAATTGAAGAAATCATGGCAACTCATGAATTTACCATGTATAGTTAGGTTCGACAACAAGCTCAAGCAATTTCAAATTGACTAGAAATTGATCAGACAATTCAAGAAAGCAGTGGATTTTTAGGAAAGAGGAAATGGAATGGGCAAAGCGAAAATAAAGCAATGGACAAAACGAGAAGACTAGCTTTGAAATGTGGTCAGGATCAAGCAAGCTGAATATTGTTCTTACTCTGTGTTTTAAGTGCAATAAGACCCATAGAGGTGAGTGTTTGTAAAGAAAGAATGCGTGCTATCGATGTGGAAAGCATGGTCCTATTGCTACCAATTGCCATGAACCCCCACCAAAACGGGACAACGAACAAAGTAAAAAGAGAACAACTAGAGTGTTTAACTTAACCTAATAGTAGACAACTGACAATTAGGACATAATGGCAGGTACCCTATCAATATTTGCATTGATGTTCTATAAGTTACTACCACATTAGACAATATGCTTAACACCAATCGATGAATAGGACAGTCAAGATGAATGGACATGAATTTGTAGCTAATATATGACTTTTAGAGATGAAGTATTTTTTTACGCCATCTTAGGAATAGATTTGTTGGGAAACAGTTATGCGACAATATGAAACTTCGAGAAGAAGGTAAATTTTTAGAAGTCTGGAGAAAAAAATGAGATCAAGGTCCTAGGACTTTTCACCTAGAGAAAATAATTTCGTGGATGAAATTAATTTAAGAAGGGGAGATTGTAACGCCCTAAAATTTTGTAGGAGAAAACTATTTGTTCTACATTTTATATTTGGGAAAATTGGGGGTTGAAGTGATACAAGTATTTTAATTTCTATTTTATTTTGGTCAAATATTTCGATATTGATAGAGTAATAATAAGTATATCAATATTGTACTTGTTAGATAGCTCGTATTTAACTAGGGCTGGACAAAACTCCCAAATCGAACCGAACCCGACGATTCTTCTCAAGTTAAATACCCGAACGGGTATTTGAATCAAGAGCCGACGGATATGGTTCGATTCTCAGTTCTAGGCCAAGACCCGTAGAACTGAATAAGAACCGAATCTCCGTAATTTTTTTAATTAATTTATTTTAAATAAGTAAAATTATTTTATTTTTTTCTAAATAAATTTGTTAACTAGTTAATTTAGTTCAAACCACAAAATATGATTTTCCTATTTCTATTTTTCAGTTCAAAATCAATTTAATGAAATTGACCTCAATTTTATCCAAATCTGTTATTCTATTGTAGTGTCGTTTCTACTGGAAAAAATCGAATTGAAGCTCTACAACATCTCTCTTAATTATTTTGAACTTGTTATTTTCTTTTTCTGTGATTTTAATAATCAAATTTATGAAGAATTCAACAATTAGAGACGTGAAACACATAAAATTAAATTACGTTATTTTGTAAGAGCTAATATTGAACATATCATTAATTAAATTAATGTAACTTTGTATCTATTAAAAAATTTAATTATAATACGGAATCGAATGGAACCGAACCCGAACGGTTCCGTAATTAAATTTGGACCCGACGGTTCTATTTACTAAATACCCGAAAATTTCAGGTCAAGTCGGGTCGGGTCGGTTCTCGTTAGAACCGAACCGGACCATGTCCAACCCTATATTTAACAATTTATTTTAGGCTCGTGAAAGGATGATTTGAGTAAATCATCATCAAAATATTATAGTTTGAAAAAGTTGTTAAAAGCTAGTATCTCAATTGAATTCGAAATTTGGATGTAAAGGGAGATGCTGTCCTATGTAGGATATGTTGTATTGTTTATTTTTGAGTTGAATGATAGGTTTATCTGCAGCTTAGGTAGATAAGGTAGGTTTTCTTTTTTCATTTGCTTTGATTTTGGGATCTATAGGGATGCCAACCATACGTAGATTAAAATAGGGATAAGACAAAGTAGTTTCTTTCTTTAATTGTAGGAATGATTTTATATATTATATTACGGACCTTTCTCGGCATCATACACGGCACATCACGATTTTTATGCCACCAAGAGAGTCAATCGTCTTTGACTAGAATTAATTAAGTTACCATTTTTTTAATGATTGATAGGCATATGTGAGTAATTGTAAAACTAGTTATCTGGAAAATAGTGTGATAGAAGGATTATATATGGTTACATGAGAATGATTGATGTATACCTTAAATAAGTGCTCAAATTGGGAATAAAGGAGGGATGATATGTTTTTGTACCAATTGGTACACAATTTTATAGAAGGCAGAGAAATTTTTTTGGAAACGTGTATTACTTACTTTTCTTCCAACAATTCTCTATATCAATTAAAGTAGGATACTATATGCAAGTTGATATGTCCTTATAATATTATAATTTTTTTTTTACATAATTTTATTTCATGAAATGCTAATTGACCTACAAGTCTTAATGAAATGAAATGTGAGATCTTCTTCGAGTTTTCTCAATTGTTTGCACAGAAATGCGTTAGAATATTCAATTGATCTCCAATTACTCTTGATAAAATGATGGTATGGAATGTTATAAATTTATATTTAAAAGTTATTATATTGTTTTGGATGCAGGTATTCTACTGAGTTTAAATTACTCATTCCTTCAAATTTTAACATTTCATGTTAGATCGGTTGGACGTGGATGGTGGCTAAGCGGTGTGCGGGTTGTCGGATAAAATTTTCAAGCAAACATTCAACAATAAATTTGTTAGGATATTTTGTGTTTTTCCTTATTTTTATTAAATGTTCTTAGTTTCGTGGCACTGCATTTATTTAATTCAATACATTAATGTTCAAATAAATTAAGGGTTTAAATTGTCAAATAAATATTTCTACTTCAAGTATGTTTATGAAATGATATCGGTAGTACCCCAAAATTTAATTTAATAAAGTCTGGGGCATTACACCAAGCTAAATTTTTTATTCTGTAAACTAAATAAGTTATAATATAAAGAAAAGTCACACCAAAATGATACCACCGAATGACTTTTTACGTTCATCGATAAATCTCGAAAAACATTGCAAGCTATTTATAATCTAATGACTAATGAAATTCAGGTCATACGTGTCCATAGTTGCTCAAAGGCTGTATTTTGGTCATACACTATGGAAATTACAAAGCGAGTAAAACCACCATTCATGATCTCATATAGTGGAAACACATTCATAACAGTACAGAACATGTAATGTCACCATATCATGATCTTACATTGTAGAAATTCTCACACCAATTCAAAGAAAGTAAATTCATGTGGATATTTTCTGGCGATTTTAAAAGTAATTTACATACATGGGAGCCAATAAAATGATTTAATTAATTTAATTTAATTTAACTTTAAAGAGAACAGCTTCGTTATGAATATCTATTTTATTTTAAAAGAATGCTTTTCTAAACCATCTAAAATAATTAATTATTGCAACTTATTTGATTTACATATGATTGAGAAAAAGACTACGACTCTTCCACGATATAAATGATTGATGGCTACATTGTCTGCTTTACTTTTGGAGGCTTGGTTGCTTCTGCTAATCATAACAAAATGTGTGAACTTCGAAAGTGATAATATTTTACCTTGACGTCCATGCAACTTATGGTTTAGAACAAAATTTTCTTGTTCCTATGATTTTCTTATTCAAGTTTTACGTAATCTAAAAGGAAATATCAACTAACTCTTGACTCTTATTTTTGTAGATATTAGTAAGGCATCTCCAATGAGGGACACCAAAATCGATTGGACCTAGGGCACAATACTTACAGTCTGAAGATGCGTGTTGCCGCTGAATTGTAATTATGTCCCAAACATTTTCCACAAAGTCGACTAAAAATGAGCATAGAGCTTCGAATCTCGATCATTATATATCTAGGGACCCCATGTAGCCTAACAATTTCCTCGAAGAACAACTTCGCCACATATGGTACATCTCCAGTGTTAAGACACAGAATAAAATGTGCAACTCTCTTATTAATCTCTCACACAAGGAGGTACACAGAAATACATAATCGATCACCTTTAAATAAAGACTCATCATGCATAAAAAAATCGCCAATTAATTGCTTTGCTAAATGTTTCACCCACTACGACCCAAAGTCTTCATCTCCTTCATAAAGCTTCTGCAGGAATTCTAGTCCAACCACCTCAGTACTTACAATAATCAGCAATGTAGCTCTCCTGCTCAAAACATCAACCCACAAAAATCCAAGTCTTTGTCTTCTTCATAAAGCTCCTGTGAGAATTCTAATACACCCACCTCATTACTTAAAATAATTAGCAAAGTAGCTCTGCTACTCAAAACATAATCAACATACTTGGTGGCCTCGAATTTGTGCTTCATCACATAATTAAACACCCCAAAATACGTAGCCCCATAGACATGCATCTTATTGTTCAAATCTCTTTGGTTTTTAAAGTGTACCAAAGACTAGTGATCCAAATAGATCACGAATTCTCGTGGAAGTAGATAATGTTCCCAATTCTTAAACGCTCAGAATACCATATACAACTCTTACTCATAGATTGCCCACTTTTGTCTGGTCTCATTGAATTTTTCAATGAAATATGCTATCAATTTGTGCTCTTGAGAAAGTACTCGTCCAATTTCAGTCCCACGTGCATTACATTCAATCTCAAATTTTTTCTCAAAATCTGTAATGCCAGGACAAGTACGGAAGTTAGTTTCTGCTTGATCTTCTTGAAGTTCTTGGCATACGTTTTGGTCCACTAAAAAATTCCCTTACTTCAAGCAGTTCGTTATAGGAGCCAAAATACTGTTGAAATTTTGAATAAAATGTCTATAGAAAGTAGTAAGTTCATTGAAATTTTATACTTCGGTAAGGAAACTCGGTGTTAGCCAACCTCTAATTGCATGTATTTTCTGCTCAGCCACATGTATCGTTTTAGAACTTACAACATATCCTAGAAATAGAACTCTAGTCACCATAAAACTTCAATTTTCTGATTGATGAATAATTCTTTATCCTGTAACACTTCCAACTATTTCCTCAAGTCTTCTTCTTGATCAACTTCAGTTCAAATAAAAAAGATTATCTTAAAAAGGTTTCAAAACCTAGTTCGTCAGCCGCATGAAAGTATTGGTGATTTGGAAGGGCCGAAAGGTATAACTAGCCACTCAAACAGGAACTCCTTTATTTTGAAAGCTGTTTTCTACTCATCTTCAAGCCTGATCTTTGAAATCAAACTTAAAAAACACAAAAGATCAAGTCAAATGATCCTACATATCATCCAACCTGTGTAGGAAACTTGTACTATACAGTAATCTTGTTGATAGGTTGACTATCAATACACATCCACCATGACCCATTGTTTTTTGGTGCTAGTAAGGTTGATGTTGCACATGGACTTATACACGTCGACGTGAACCTTTTGTAACAACTTTTCAGCATTCGCTTGCAAAATCTGACTATTCTCGCATTTACTCGATAATGGAACAGATTTTGCAGGGAAGCCCTAGGGACAAAATCAATCCGATGTTTAATTCTAGAACGGATTGTAAATCTTCTGGTTCTGCAATGAAACTCCTTCAATAATTTCCTAGCAAATCCAAAAATTTCCTTGACGACTTCATTTGCATTGGCTACCAAAGAAATTTTTTTCCCAAACTCCTTTAGATCGGAGGAAAACTCACTGGCTGAATTTGCAATAGATAGGAAAGCTTTCCGTCCACATTAAAATCTTTTGTACACTCCGTATTCGTGGAACTATAATTTTTTTTCATTTCTACTGAAACATGCAAGTGTTCTCCCACCTTATAGGATATGACAAAGCATCCATCTCAAAAACATCACAAATAACTTGATTTGTAAAAGGTTCCCCGAGAGGTACTTTACAAATTCGAGTTGCCTGAATAGATAATTGACTCTTCTTTATCTAAACAATCTGATAAGAAGCTGAATATGGTTCGATTGGGAGCTCCAAATAATTTACCAACTTCTTGGCAATCAAATTTTCCCAACTACAACTTTTTATGGATAATAAACACCATCACTGACTCGACACTTGACTTAAAAGATCTTCCTATGCTAAATCAACTCTTCTTGCTAGGGCGAGCATAAGAATTTTTGTACAATGCACACAAAATCCCCTTGTTCTTCTCCACACTCTCCATCAGTGCATTCTTCATCTCTAACATATTCCTGATCATCATCCTTTTCATTATATATATCTACCACATGTACCGGTCTTCATTTAAGACAGTGAGAAATCAGAAATGAATTGATTGAAAGTTGCATTGATCTTTTACATTTCTCCTGCCTTATATACACAAAGAATCTATACAAGCATTTAGATACAAAAAGAATATTCTGATCTAACAGAATTTGCCATGTGCTCTAACTGCATTTATTCCACCGTGCACCAGCAATTCTGTTAGGCTGCTGATTGTTGCTCCTTCTTGTTATGTTGGTTCGAATATTCTAACTCCCCCTTTCAAGGTGGAGTGTGTCTTTAGCACTCCAAGCTTGTCTTTAAGAAACAAAAATCTTGAATGACTCAGTGGCTTTGTCAGCAAGTCTACTGTTTGGTCAGATGTTGGTACATAGTTGATTTCTAATTCTCCTCTTAGAACCTTGTCTCTTACAAAATGAACATCAAGCTCTATATGCTTGGTGCGTGCATGGCAAACTGGGTTCGAAGCCAATGTGCTTGCACTTAGGTTATCACACCATATCTTTGGCACCATCCTCTGTGGTATCTTTAGCTCCTTCATCAGGAATTGTATCCATGTAATTTCTGATGCACAATGAGCTAATGCCCTATATTTAGCCTCCGTGCTTGACCTTGCCACAACATGTTTTTTCGAGCACCAGGACACCAAATTATTTCCAAGATATACACAATAACCTGCTGTGGATCTTTTATCATCTGGGCAAGATGCCAGTCTGCAAACGCAATTATGTCAAGGTTGTCATTTTTTCGAATGACAAGTCCATGTTTTAGAGTTCCTTTCAGGTATCTAAACACTCTTTTGAGTGCCTTCCAGTGAGCATCAGTTGGTGTTTGGAGGAATTGGCTCATTTTTTTCACAGAATATGTGATATCCGGTCTTGTATAGGCCAAGTACTGGAGACCACCGATAGCACTTCTATACAATGTTGGGTTTCTCAAGACCTGTCCCTCAGCCTTAGATATTAACTTTTCAGTTGCCATAGGTGTCAAGCTTGGTTTCAAATTTTCGTACCCAAATTTCTTCAGTAGACCAGTAGCATATTTGGCTTGATTTAAGTACAATCCTGTTGTGTTTCTATATACTTCTATACCCAAGAACTGGCCGAGGTTTCCCATATCCTTGAGAGCAAAGCTTGTGCTCAAATTGTCAATGAACTGCTGCAGCTGCTGATTGTTGCTTCCTGTTATCACTATATCATCCACATAGACAAGTGCAAACACTATATCCTTCCCACTTTCCAGGTAAAATAGTGAATTATCTGCCTTGGACTGTCTAAAATTCCATTTTAACAGAGTAATTTTCAGCATTTCATACCATGCTCTTGGTGCCTGCCTTAATCCATACAATGCCTTTTCTAATTTGCACACAAAACCAGGTTTTCTTTCATCCACAAATCCTTCTGGCTGATACATGTATACAACCTCATTTAGCTTGCCATTCAAGAAGGCATTGTTCACATCTACCTGCCTAATGTTCCAGTCTCTTGATACAGCCAGTGTTAGAATGATTTTTAGTGTTGAAGCCTTGGTAACGGGGCTAAATGTTTCACCAAAGTCAACTCCAGGAGTCTGAAGGAATCCCTTAGCCACCAGCCTTGCTTTATGCCTCTGCACCTCCCCTTTTGAGTTATACTTCAACTCGAATACCCACTTGTTTCCAATTATCTTCATTCCAGGTTCTTGAAGTACCAATGTCCAAGTTTTATTTTTTAATAGTGCATCATATTCCTCCTTCATGGCATTTTTCTAGTAGTCATTCTGCATTGCATCATTAACAGTCAAAGGTTTAATTTCTGCTGATTTGTCAGCTCTTTGGCTTGTGTAAATTTTTGGTTTGAAAATTCCAGCCTTGCTTCTAGTAACCATATGGTGTCCAGCAGCTTCTGTTGCAGTTTGATGATCACTGTTAGCTTCATTTTCAATGTGTTGAAATTCACATACATCCTGTTGAATACCACTTTCCACCTGGTCACCTGATTGATCCTGATTTATCTCAGCATTATTGTCTACTGCTCCTGCCTCACCTTCTACTTCAGGGTCTAATTCTTTACTAGAGGAACCTGCTGTAGGTGATGCATTAGGATAGATCATATCAGATGTGTCTTGAGAGGTTGTTTTATGACTGGACTCAAAGTTAAGTGGAAGGAAACTTATGACAGGTTCAGATGTTAGTGGTTGAGCTGGTTTGTTCAGGAAACCTGACTTGAAGGGAAAATCTAGCTCATTAAATACTACATGTTTGGAAATATAAATTCTACCACTAGAGCTTAGACACTTATATCCTTTGTATGAATCATCATAGCCAAGGAAGGTGCACCTTTGTGAGTGGAAGTCAAGTTTGTGTTTTTGGTATGGTCTAAGGCAAGGATAACAAGTACAACCAAAGGTTTTGAGTGTTTTGTAATCAAAGATCCTCCTATAAAGCATTTGAAAAGGAGATTTTTGTTGTAAAATAGGTGTAGGTAATCTGTTGATTAAAAATGTTGCTGTTTTGAATGCTTCCCACCAATAATGTAAGGACATTTGAGCCTGTGCTAAAAGTGATAGGCAGGTCTCGGTGATGTGTCTATGCTTCCTCTCTGCCCTACCATTTTGTACAGAAGTATAAGGACAACAGTGTCGGAATTCAATCCCAGAATCCAAGGTAATTTGGTTAAATGTTCTAAACTCTCCTCCCCAATCAGATTGTAATGTTTTGATCTTCCTTTCGAACTTATTTCAGCCATTCTTTTGAACTGATTAAAGATGTTTAGTGCCTCAGATTTATGTTTCATGGGGTAGATCCAAGTAAACCGGCTATGATCATCAACAAAAATGATATAGTATCTAAACCCTGAGGTGGAATTCTTAGGTGCTGGTCCCCAGACATCCGTATAGACCAAGTCCAAGGGGTTTGAAGCATGAGATGAAGACATATTGAAGGGTAGTGCATGAGATTTGCCAAATTGACATGGTTCACAGAAAGCTGTTTTTCATTAATTTTGATGGAATTATTACATGTCTTTAGAACTTGACCTAACACAAGACTTGATGGATGACCTAGCCTTCTATGCCATACATCAACTTCTGACTCTAACTTGACTCTTTTGGTTCACTCATCACAGCTAGAACCTACTGTGAAACAGCTGGTATTATTTTGATGGTCTGACTCTTGATTTGTAGGTTTAGACTTTGAGTTTGGGGGCTCCAGTCGATACAATCCATCCTTAAGCATTCCCTGCAGCAGAGTCTTCCTGGTTTTCAAGTCCTTCATAGCACAATGATCAGGAAAGAATTCAATAAACACATTGTTATCATATGTAAGCTGAGATATACTGATCAAGTTCTTTTTGATTTCAGGCACATGCAGTAACTTATTAAGAGTAAGAGGTTTGTCTAAAGTAGGGATGCTTCCTTTACCAATAGGTGCAATTTTTAGTGAATTTCCATCACCAACTAGCAATTTCTCCTTACCATCATATTTCTTACCAGTATTCAAGTTACCTTTGTTTGTTGTCACATGGTTGCTGGCACCAGAATCAGCAAACCAGGCCGGATCTTCAAGTATTCTTAGTCCAGCAGCATATGCAGAGGGGTTTGAGGTACTACCTTGATGGTTTTGATTATTAGGTCTGTTACCCATGTATCTGTTATCATATCTGTTGAAGCACCAGCTAGCCAGGTGATTGTTGAGTCCACAAATCTGACAAGGTCCCCTGCTTTCATTTGGTCTGTTTGCTCTACCTCTTCCCCTTGATCTACCTCTGAAATTCAGGGTCCTTCCTCTAAAGCTTCTGCCACTTCCTGCCCCTGCACTTTGGGCTAGTTGAACACTTGAGTGCTCAACGTTCAGTGATGCAAAGTTGTTCTTCACTTGATTCAAATACTCAAGCCTATTCTCAAAAGTAATTAGTATAGAGGATAGATCATGCCATGATATATCATCCCTGCTATTGATTTGTACAACGATAGGTGTATATTCATCATCCAAACCTGATAGTACTTGTGTTATGAGATCACTATGATCAACTACCTTCCCAACTATCTGAAGTTTGTCAGCCAATTGTTTGACTGTAGTGAGATATTGATCCATGGTCATGGACCATTTTCTTGTTCTCTACAATTCTCCAGTAAGGAACATCACTCTTGATTTGTTCAATATGCCGAAACTTTCTTCTACTGCTGTCCACAGCGTGTTTGAGCTGATGCACCCCATGACTCTCATTGCTATTTCTGGAGTTATGGACGAGTATAACCAACCCATTAGTAGCTGATCTGTTGAAACCCATTTGTTGTATTCTGGGTTCTGAACCATCTCTACTACCTCTCCTCCAGCAGTGGTGGTTTGTGTGGCTAAGAACTCTGGTGGACACTTTTTTGTTCCAAGTAGGTAACCTTCTAAGTTATGCCCTTTGATTATAGGCATAACCATGTTTTTCCACAGCAAGAAGTTGTTCCTATCGAGTTTTACTGATGGGGTTTGAGTAAGGCTCATTCCAAAGGCTGAGATCTGGTTTGTACCAATTTGGGAGGATGGTGTGGTGACTGATTCCGATGGGGCAACTTGATCACTAGTATTGGTGTTAGCCATTTTGGCTCTGATACAAAGTGAGAAATCAGAAATGAATTGATTGAAAGTTGCATTGATCTTTTACATTTCTACTGCCTTATATACACAAAGAATTCATACAAGCATTTAGATACAAAAAGAATATTCTGATCTAACAGAATTTGCCATGTGCTCTAACTGCATTTATTCCACCGTGCACCACCAATTCTATTAGGCTGCTGATTGTTGCTCTTTCTTGTTATGTTGGTTCGAATATTCTAACTAAGACGTTCATTGGATTTATGTCTGAGTTTTCCACACTTGTAACACTTTCAAACATACAATTTTGCATATGAATTGTTTGCTTCCTTGCCATTCAATTGTTCTCTAGTTGCAGCGTATTTTTGTTTTGATTCATTACTCATCAGAGGTCGTTTAGTCATGGTCGAGGGTGAAGCTACCCTTCTAGTGCCCTTGGAATAATATCAGTTGAATATCTTTGGAAAAGCAAAGGGCACCATGAATACTGTGCAAGCAATGATTCGATTCGAAACATCTTGTCACTGGTGTCAATCAATGAATAAACAGGCTTAACCTCCATATTGTTCTAAATCTCATATATAAAATTCTTTTACAAACCAACAATCTTATGATCTCCCTTTGATCACAATGAAGATTACTTCCTCAAGAACTCCTCAGTATACGCAGCTACCCAATGATTTCTTTGCCTACAGTCTAAAAACTAAAGGTACAAGACCTATATATAGTCCCTACGAAGAAATTACATCTGCAATAAGTATTTCATCATGATCCAGTTCCTTATGGAAGGTTATCTTAACTTTTAACATTCTTCATATATACTTTGCCACTAGGCTCCTGCTTCTCGTTCAAGTTAGTATGCAATAATTTTAACCTAATGGTCTTCGTCAACCTCCATGATTTTAGAAAATCTTTCTCCTTTATTCAACCTGTAAAGAATGACTCTTAATCTAGACTCTCATTGAAAACATAAAATGTCGCCTTGACTTTGTAATCGGAATTGTCATTTCGGTGATCATGATAACGAACTGTGGCCGGAACTAAGGTTGGATTTACTAGGGTAGAAATCTAAACAAGGTCGATGGATGGTGGTTGCCTAGGATTGCCACCTCCAAGATTTAAGGTAGACAGCATATCCTTGAGTTGATTGCCTATTTCTTGTAAGTTGGTCTCAAATGGCTTAGACCTCACCTCAAAAGCCTTAATCTGAGCATCAATCGTAGCTTTGATACCGCTGACATAGGTAGAAAACATGAATACAAATAATAAAAATTGTCCGTAAGAAACGAACGGTTACTGTTCGAATGGATGTGAGAATTATTGAAATCCACCAAATAACAAGAAAACTGAATCAATATTAATCAAAAAATGAATGTATGTTTAAAAGTTAAAACGAATCCTAATCAAATCAAAATCCTATTTCTGTGTATACAAATCTGAACAAAACAAAAAAAACTGCCAAAATAATGAAAACACTCTTAAATTAACTCAAAATGGGAAATTGCTAAATTGGATATCTAAACGATGCAATTTAATTCAGCAAGTTAAAGGCCATCATCTTCACCCAAAAAAAAAAAAAAGTGCAAAATCAATAAACGCTTCTGAATTGTACTCGCTCATGAAAATCTGTCACTAGAACTAAAAGTTACGTGCATTTTCATAGATCCTTCTTATTTCTTTTCCTTTTCAATTAGTTTATGATTTTCTATATTTTATGTGATTTGCAACAAATACAACTAACACCCACACCAACACTTAATCTTGTTCAGATTAATTCTGTTATAAAAATTCATCTCAAATTAACCTCTTCCAATTAATTCTCATGGAAAGCTCAGCTTACTTCTCTACTCTATGGCTTGGATTCAAATTAATTTGAAGATGGATCCTCCACTCCTACACCAAAAACAGTCTTCCAGAATAAAATCGTCTCCCCTAATTCGGCGTATACTTTATGGAAGTGTCAACACCATCTCATTTTGTATGCTGTTCTTGCTTTGCTATCAGGGCAATAATTTCCCTGTTGTAATTCACTCTGCTTGGTCTCGTCTTCACTGTAATTTTGGCTAGAAGTCGCAGTCCCACATCACTCATCTAAAAATAAATTGTCGCAAATGACAAGAGGGACTCAATATGTGGCTAATTTTCTTCTGAAAATCAAAGTTTTAGTCAACGAATTGAGTGAGCTCGGCGCCCCTCTACTTTGGTTTAGATCTCAAACATAACACAATGTTATTAGTTATAGAAAGAGAAAATAAACAATTTATAGAATGGATAAAAGTAGTTTCGTGAAAGCAATTATGATTAGGGCACATACTATTCTTTAATTTTTAGTTAAAAGAATGTCAATTGCATTCTAATTATAGTATATCTGACTAGTATAGCATGAATAAAGAAACAAAATTAATGCTAATAACAACCATAACAATCCTTATGGTACTTAGCATACTAATTTTTTACTTTACAACCATGAATTCAATAATACATAAATAACAACCTTAAACACTTTTGATCACGTGTACTTTGCTCTTCAACTCATGAGAAGTCCCAAAAATTTGTGTTGACAATTTCTCATTTGCAGCCACAGACCCAACCAGTTGAGAAAATCTTCCTGCCTAGATCTCAATTATGGACACGTGTACTTTGCTCTTCAACTCGTGAGAAGTCCCAAAATTTTCTATTAGCAAGTGTCACATGTAGTTTACTCATCAGTTCACCCAAGAAGTCCCATAAAAACTATAGATACCTATATCTTGCTGGCACACTCAAAATCTGTACATATATATGCATTATATATGTCATATATAAAATAAATGCATAGGATCCCATAAAACATGACATTTCTAGCTTTTGGTATTATATGTCACATTTGCCTCACTCTCTTTTCCAGTAAAAACTGAAAGCCTTTCTTTTACTCTTCTTTTATACAGTCGACTTGTTTCTTATTCTCCCTATTCCTTATTAGCGTCAATCTCTCTCTCTCTCTCTCTCTCTCTCTCTCTCTATATATATATATACACACACACACACACACACACACACACACACACATGCATAGCAATATGAAGAAACACTGCAAAAAATGACTGATTAAGATGCAAAAAAATATTTTTGGAAAAATCGAGATTTTGTTGTATAAGTAATTTAGCAACAACAAGATGTTTGTTGTGAGCATTGTCGCACTATATGAGTCACGGAATATGTTCTGCGATAATTTTTATTCATTCATAGCATTAATAAACTTGCAACACTATTTATTTGACGCAAAAAGTACAAAATAGCAACAAAATATTTGTCACTACAATGTCATCGCAATGCATATTTGTTGCAAAAAATTAAAAGCGCGACAAGTCAATTTGTCGCAATGATTATTCCGATAAAGTTTTGGAAAAATATTTGTTGCAAATATTATTTTAAAGGTATTACTTTTGTTACCTATTCTACTTTGCTATATGTCGTTAATAACAAATCATGTTTGTCGGACTGTATTTGATATGCTGCATAATATATCTTAACATATTCAACATTTGTAGTACACTTTATTGTATAACAAGTGATATATGTAATTAAATTTATTTCACAACACAGTTTGTTGCATAATTATTTTGAGGCAATGGAAATTTTGCAACACAGAGTTTGTTGCATCATTATTTGTTGCCTAATTTATTTTGTCTTTATTTATATATATGATGTGTATTCTAATTTAGAACACGAAAAATCTTTACAAATATTATTTTGCATGTGACATGCTATGTTTAAGAGGCACTCTTGTTCTTGTTTGAGAGGTAGACCCCAGTCGTCATGCACAGCCTGCAAAAAGAAGATATGCGCAACTCATTACTAAAATCTTATGAATGCTAGGTATACGGACATGCATTGATATGATACATACAAAACATAAAAAAATCAGGGTGCTGGAAAAGAAAAGTTTAAATGATTGAACCAACTCTAAGTATGACCTTTCAGGTGCTACCTAAGTGAGAGAGATAATTAATTACATCAAGTTCTCACCAAAAAATGTTGAACTTGTATACAGAGGCAGTACATACAACTATATACATCGGATTAAGTATCTTAGTTATAGAGCAATGAGGTCATCCCTTGGTCGCCAAATGACTTTAACAACTAGCTGACTAGATCCAAATCACTAAACAAAAATAAAAAATAGAAAATAAAAATTGGGGGTATTCATTTCCACATTTATTGTGTTTTATAAACTACTACATTTACACTAGCCTATTTTTGCTGTCATCCAAAGGGCCGAGAATTTTGTATCCTGATCATCTAAAATAAATAGTGCTAACACATTTATGTTCATTTCCCTCTTTTTGTTTTGGATACAAAGCATGATGTTCTCAGTTACCTAAAAAAGTAGTATTTGTAAGCTCCTTTTAGTTTTCTAAACTGGAGGATGTTTTATCATTTTGTTCGTGACAGGCTACATGGTTTATATCACTAGAAGTTCATGTAGAAGTTAACAAATGAGTAAATTACAGAATATGACGAGAGCTCATGTTGACCAATTTTCCAGTATAGGGAGTTGAAATCCAAAAGAGGAATAGGCATAATTAGTTGAAAGAGAATTTTATTACCTATTCCATCTACATGAATGCTTCTACCTTCAAGAATCAAGGAGTGGGGAAACCTAGGAAGCTTTTCAATTGTTAGAACCTACAAAAGAAAAAGTTAAGGATCTAATAGGAGAATATAAGCAATAGACGCAGGGCACATTAAACTCACAAAGCTTAAAACATTGCCAACCTTTCTAGTGATAAGAAGATCCAGGCTCCAATCTTTGAAACAATCTTCAACTATGCCTATGAAAATAGGTTATGACAACATCAAAATTTTGTCCAGATAAGACATGATGAGAATATTGTATAGACCAATACCAGCCATACTTATAATATAGCTGTAAAAGAGCACTTTGTGTTAAAGCAAAGAGCATTCAATTTCTTGATATGTGGCGTTTGTTAATAGAAAGGCAGAAAGTGAAGCGCATGCAATCAGAAATAAGACCATGTCCAAAAATAAATAGTAAAGTCATGTTGGAGGAAAGATGGGTTTACGAATTTGGATTGGCTAAAACTTTTAAGAGGACAACACTAATAGGAAGAAGGAAGTGAAAAAGGAAACTTGTATTTCTCAAATTCAAGACTTTACACACTTTTTAGCTTGTTACAAAATCGAGGGCACTACCCCTTTATATAGTGTTTACAAGAAGATTTTAGTCCACACATTTTCTAGAGATACCTAGATCACATATCAAGATATTTTCCTAGAATTCTCTAGATATTCTTTATAAAACTACATATCCTACTTAGATATTTATATAGATTTTTCTAGTAGATATTTATATAGATTTTTCTAGATAATGCTTCTAGAAATGCTATGCATGTTGGGCCTTTTAATTGATTTGGGCCTATAAGCAAAATCCTTAAGCTCATATTATTTAGTCCAAAAATCAAGGTTACTACTCAACATCCCCCCTTAAACTTGATTTTGCTACTCCAAGTAGAGTTCTTAACTTGCGGAACGCATCATGCTTGAGTGGCTTAGTGAGAATGTCGGCGATCTGCTCCTGGGAGGTTACATATTTCAGCTGCACTTCTTTCTTTGCAATGCTTTCTCTTATGAAGTGATATCTTGTATCAATGTGCTTACTTCTATCATGGAATACTGGGTTCTTTGCCAATGCCAATGCTGATTTGTTATCAACATGGATTTCGATTGACTCTTCTTGTGATACTTCAAGCGTCTTCAACAAGTTTCTAAGCCAAATCGCATGGCAGACACTTGATGTAGCTGCAACATATTCAGCTTCACATGTAAATAGTGCTACGATCGATTGCTTCTTTGAGCTCCAAGTGAAAGCTGTGTCGCCCAAGTAAAACACGTACCCAGACGTACTCTTTCTATCATCACTATCTCCGCCCCAATCCCTGTCACTATATCCAACAAGTTTGAACTCATTAGATGATGAATAGACTAAGCCATAATCAAGCGTACCTTTGATGTAGCGAAGAATTCTCTTTGCAGTTTTCATATGGGTCATGGTAGGTGTCTCCATATAGCGACTAATGAGCCCAACTCCAAAAAGGATATCTGGTCTTGTGCACGTCAAATATCTTAGACTTCCAACAAGACTCTTAAAAAGTGTTGGATTTACCTTTTCACCTTCATCATTCTTCGACAACTTGATTTCGCATTCGACGGGGGTGCATACAGGCTTACAGTCCTCCATATTGAATTTCTTTAGAATTTTTTTCGCATATCCTTCTTGTGAGATGAAAATGCAGTCCTCCATTTGCTTTACCTCTATCCCAAGATAGTAGGCCATGTGGCCGATATCCGTCATCTCAAATTCTTGAGCCATGACCTTCTTAAACTCAGTGATCATACTTTGATTATTTCCTGTAAATATAAGATCATCTACATACAAACAAACAAGCAAAATATCTCCTTTCTCATTTACCTGTGTATAAAGGGCATACTCGTGAGGGCATTTTGTGAAGTTATTTTCTAGAAAATACTTGTCAATTCTACTATTCCATGCCCTTGGAGCCTGTTTCAACCCATATAAAGCCTTTTTAGTTTCAAGACTTTACCTTCATGTCCTTTTACTTTATAACCCATTAGTTGCTCCACATAGATTTCTTCTTCGAGATAACCATTTAGAAAAACTGATTTCACATCCATTTGGAATATCTTCCACTTATTTTACGCTGCAAGAGAGATAATTAATCTTATGGTTTCTAAACGAGCAACAGGAGCAAATACCTCTTCATAATCAATTCCCGACCGTTGGTTGTAACCTTTGGCAACCAATCTTGCTTTGTATCTTTCTA
>NW_019236397.1:70007-144856 GCF_002742605.1 Olea europaea var. sylvestris
TCCATTCCTTTTTAATTGATTCACAATAGCTAATACTCTAGAGAAGTAATCAGAAATTGATTTCGATTCTTTCATATGTAAAGCTTCAAACTCACCTCGAAGTGTTTGAAGTCGAACCTTTTTCACCTTTTCAACTCCTTTGTGGGAGTTTTGCAAGATCTCCCATGCTTCCTTACTTGTAGTAGCACAAACTACTTTCTCGAACATGCCTTCATCTAAAGCTTGATAGATGAGGGTGAGCGCCTTCTTGTCCTTCTTCCTTGCATCCTTCAAACTATCCCTTTGTGCTTGGGATAGAGCAATCTCGTCTTGTGGCTCCGTGTAGCCTTTCTCTACGATCTCCCATGCATCTTGCGACCCGAGCAATGCTTTCATCCTTATACTCCAATTGTCGTAGTTATCCTTGTTGAGTTGGGGGACTTGAAAAGGAATCATCCCACTTGCCATTTTTCACAAGAACCTTGGGGCTCTGATACCAGTTTGTTGGAGGAAAGATGGGTTTACTAACTTGGATTGGCTAAGACTTTTAAGAGGACAACACTAATAGGAAGAAGGAAGTGAAAAAGGAAACTTGTATTTCTCAAATTCAAGACTTTACACACTTTTTAGCTTGTTACAAAATCGAGGGCACTACCCCTTTATATAGTGTTTACAAGAAGATTCTAGTCCACACATTTTCTAGAGACACCTAGATCACATATCAAGATATTTTCCTAGAATTCTCTAGATATTCTTTATAAAACTACATATCTTACTTAGATATTTATATAGATTTTTCTAGTAGATATTTATATAGATTTTTCTAAATAATGCTTCTAGAAATGCTATGCATGTTGGGCCTTTTAATTGATTTGGGCCTATAAGCAAAATCCTTAAGCTCATATTATTTAGTCCAAAAATCAAGGTTACTACTCAACAAGTCATACGTGAACAAGTTCAACAACAAAGAATTGCAACAATGCCATGCTTATATAATTTATTTTGACAAGCACACGTATGATGCATATCAAGAACTGCACGTTATTGAACATGAATGGATTCCTATCTTCGTATAACAAGCTATTTCTCTTGAATATCAAATTAAATTTCAGATTGCAGAATTTTAAACGATAGGAGGTAGAGAGTGCATGATTGGATCCCCAAAATCTGTTGGCCAATATCACACCTACAAAAAACCCATAGTTAGAAAATTTACACTAACACAATTATTTCCTATCCATTAATTGCTGATGTATTATCCTATTGAAAAACTATTAACAGTTAATCTGTAGCACCGTAAACAGAAATAATTTAATGTATCGAAAAAAATATTTTTAAAATTAACAATTTTAGGATGATAATAATCACCACAATTGAGAATCAAAACACTTTTGAAAACTCATAGAACGTTCAAACGAAATTAAGGTTGGACTCGAAATAAGAAATTAAAAACAATTAAATACATATTACATAAATTTATTATTCGTCACTTCTTTTGACATTTTACAACAACTTTTCATGTCACCATAGATTTTTTTATACTTATTTTTACAACCAGAATTTTTTGTGACAAATTTTTAAAAACGTGTCATGCTAAATCACTTATTGTGACAACTTTTTGTATGTCGTGAAATCACAATTTTGTTATAGTTAAAGATAAACAAAGACTACTAGACTGAAAACCTTCTTAGATGTTATCTAGTTGCATCACCATAAATTTACTAATAATACCAAAAATAAAAATCATGTAATGAGATGCAGATTTCGACAAAACTCTGCATAAATACAATCTACACTAAAAATTGACCTTCGAAAATTAACAAAAAACTTGATAGAAATATAAACTTGATTATAATTAAATTGGTTCACGCAATAGGATTTATAACATTCATGCATTTATGAGATGCATATATTTGATATATTCATGAATCGCTTTAGGATGAAGAACATAATAATGGTGGATACACGAACATATAGTACATGCTTTGAAAAGCCTATAAAAGGCCTGTGATTCTAGTATTTTGATACAAGTCAATTCAAGAAATAAATAGTTGATTTTTCTTCTGAATTTATTTTCCTCTTTTAAGTTTTTCCATCTCCAAGTTTCCAACAAAAGTGGTGTCAGAGTAAGGTTATAGAAGTGTGAGAAGAAGAGATGGCAAACAACAACTCTCTTCCCGTTCCTCGAATCTCAAATGACAATTATAATACATGGGGTATTTGTATGATGGCATATCTTGGAAGACAAGATATATGGGACTTGGTAGAGAGGAGGTTTTGGATTTCAAAATGAAGAAGGATTGTCTCAAGCCCAAAGAGATTTGCTACAAGCAACTAAGATGAAGGATCAAAGAGCTCTTAGTGAGATTCATCAAGAACTTGATGGTACAATTTTTCAAAAGATTTCAAATACCACCTCAAGGGAAGCATGGAATTTTTTTGAAAACGCCTATAAAGGTGCAAGCAAAGTCACAAAAGTCCATCTCCAATCTTTAAGGGGAGAATATAAAAGACTTTCCATGAAGAAATTAGAGTCAATTTTAGATTACACTTCACGAGTTTTGCTGGTTGTCAATAAAATGAAAAGATGTGGAGAAGAAATGGTTGATCTTCAAGTGATCAAAAAAATTCTTCAAACTATACATGAAAAATTCAATTTTATTATAGTGGCAATCGGAGTCAAAGGATTTGGAAGAAATGACTATTGATGAAGTTGTGAGCACTTTACAAGCTTGCAAGGAGAGGTTGTTGTAAAACAGCCGATAGAACAAGGATGAAAACACAGTAGGAGCCAACGAGGAAGAGGACGCGGAAGAGGCCGAGAAAGAGGAGATAGAAATTTCCAAAATTCAGCCAACAATGCAAGGAATTATTAACACTCATATAATTTGAGAGGACGAGGAAGACAAAATTATCAAACAGGAGGAGAAAGAAGAAGCAGTGGTGGAAGATATAACAAGTCTCAAGTTGGATGTTACAATTGTCACAAATTTGGGCATTTTACATGGGCGTGTAGGAATAATAATGTTCAAGAGCAATCCAATCATGTTAGAAAAAGACAAAGGAGACAGGACATTTGTCTTGGCATACAAGGTGCAAGTAACCACATGTGTGGAGAAAAATCTATTTTCATGGAGCTTGAAGAATAAAATGGCCATGTTACTTTTGAAGATGCATTGAAGGTTGAAGTCAAGGGAAAAGGAAAAATTCTTATTCAATGAAAAAGGGAAAGTTGATAATTCTAATGTCTGTTATGTCCTTCTATGAAAACAAATATTTTGATTTGAGGCCCATATTTAGGGTTAGGATATGACATCCGAATGAGAAATCACAAGATGACAGCTCAAGAACAAAATGGAAACTTGATAGCTAGAATTCCAATGACAAAGAACCAAACGTTCTTGTTGAATATCCAAAGTGAAGAAGTTAAGTGCATGAAGGCATGTATCAAATATTAACATGGCTATGACATTTGATACTTGGGAATCTAAATTTTGACAGTTTAAATCTCTTGGCGAAGAAGAACATGGTGAAGGGACTGGGACACATTCATCATCCAAATCAATTTCGTGAAGGATGTCTCTATAGGAAGCAATCCCGAAGACTTTTCCAAAAGAAGCAAGTTACCAAACAATAAAGTCTCTTGAATTGGTGCATACAGATCTTTGTGGTGCAATCAAACCAATTTCATTTTGTAAAAATAATTATTTCATGCTATTTATTGATGATTTTTCTCACAAAAATTGGGTTTATTTTCTTTGAGAAAAGTCCGATGCATTTGAGATTTTTAAGAACTTAAAGTGATGTTAGAAAATCGAAGTGGCGACAAGATCAAAGCTTTACACTCGGATCATGGTGGTGAATATATTGGGAACAAATTCAAAAATTTTTGTGAAGAACATGGCATATATCATTCTTTGACTGTTCCTATGTCAACTCAACAAAATGGCTTAGCAGCAAAGAAAAACAGGACAGTCATGGAATTGACTAGATGTATGTTGAAGACCAAGAAATTGCCAAAAGAAATTTTGGCTGAAGCTGTACAATGCGCTGTGTATTTGCTTAGTCGATTGCCAACAAAAAGTGTCGTAAATGTTGACTGCACAAGAAGCTTGTAGTGGATTCAAGCCAAGTGTGTTGCATCTTCATGTTTTTTGGAATATTGCTTATTTTCATGTTCCAAAAGGAAAGAGGAGCAAATTAGATGACGAGTAAGAAATGCATCTTCATTAGCTATGATTCAAGATCGAAAGGCTATAAACTCTACAACCTAAAGAATGCAGAGGTGATCAATAGCATTTGATGAAGGAATTTGAGATTGGCAAAATGAGCAGGAAGAAAATTATAATTTCTACCATTTTGACGATACTGAAGAAGAAGCTAGTTTGGTTCGCCTCAACTAACACCATCATCAACTCCACAAAAAGATATGGTCAAGATTCATCTTCAACATCCTCAAGTGAAGGGCCACAAGGATAGAGGAGTCTTCATAAGATTTATGATCTCTTTGCCAATCATGCAATTGCAGGTTTTGATGATGTCTTTCATGGCAAGATACGGAAGAAGACATGGACGAAGAAATCAAAGCTATCAAAAAGAACGATACTTAGAATTAACCTCACTTTCTTATGGTCAAAAACCTACTGGAGTTTAATGGATTTTCAAAGAAAAGAAGAACTTAATTTGTGAGGTTGAGCAATACAAGGCAAGATTAGTAGTTAAAGACTATATAAATTGGTGTGTTGGAATTTAAAAATAAATACTCTACTACTTTTTCTATAAAATGTTTCACACTATTTTATTTGTATACTTTTTATAGATATAAATAAAATTAATGTATTCATCAGTTATGGAGGCAAATATCATTTTTTATTTTGAAGGAACTGTTAGATATTTTTCATCATTTTGCATGTGTTTAATTTTTTTGTTTTGCGAATGATTCGCCGCCCGGATTAGTGTTTGCCGCTGTGCAACGGGGTTTGACCTGTCCATTTTATTTTCAAAAGTTTTTGAATAGGTGCGTCTGTCCATTTTTAACAGTCACTTCCAAGGGATACACCTATTCAAACAGTTGCCTCAGTGTCTATAAATTCTGGGCGAATTCTCATTTGCAAACACATTAAACAATTTATTCTTCTTTCTTTCTCTTGGCATCAATTAGTTTTTTCGAGTGTCTTCTTGGTTTGATCAAATAGTCACAATTTGAATCAAACGCCTCCATTGTATCCTGAGAGAGATTTTCTATCATACCCCAATTGTGACTTTGTTGAATAGGGGAGAAACATCTCTTAAAAGATAACGTTTTTATCGTGCCTTGGAGTTCATTAACGTATTCAGATTTCCTTACATTATTATCAACAGGAACTTAAAAAAAAAAAAAACAAAAACAAAACAAAAACAAAACGAAAAACTGTTAAAGAATATCATTATCTCATTTCCATCGTCATGTCACTTCTGAATACAACTATCTGAGGATTGTTGTTTCAGGTTCTTGCAAAAAATAGTGCATTGTAGCCATTCATATGCAATGTGTCAATAAAACAACTTATGTGTCCTTATCTTTTCCCATAAACTCAATTAGACAACAAATTTTTTAAGTTTAAAATGTGTATTAACAAAAAAAAAAGTGATATCACTGAAGGACAATAAATTAGTAATTTTTTTCATTTTATTTTCTATTTTGTTGTTAACCCTTTGGCTTTTTAACGGCCTATGTTTTTTGAATTATTCACAACATACTTCGAAATATGTGTTTTGAATTTAAAAATTGATAAATGACAAATCCAAAATAACAAGTTAAAAATGACATCAAAATGGATTTAGTAATCCTAATTTAAATTTAATAATTTTTTTTACAGATGTCATTAAGTAAAAGAAATGAAAAGAAAAATTAATAATATTAATTTTGCATTCAATATTTATACATGCTCTTTAATTTTCAAAATTTAAACTTTACCATAACATATTTATTGAATTCACGTTGCTAACTTTCTTACAAATTTTGAGTTGCTCAAGTGGATTATGTAGCATAAAATATTACAACAAATGCTTTTTTTTTTTTTATATTAAAAATTTCAAAAGTGAGCAATTCAAATTGGAGAGGAGGTTTGTTGGCCCTTGCATTTGGGATGAAGTTGAAATTTGCTATCTAAAATTGATTGTCCACCCAATGATTTATGACAGATCACTTTTTAAGCACAAGTGGCAATGAGAGAAAATTAAACGTGTTAATTTAAAGTGATGTATTAACGAATTATTGAGTGATTAACAAGTTAGACATTAAATTTTAAACAACAAATCTCAATTCTTTGGAACGAAGGACTTTGCTAACTTTCAAGTTAATGTCTTCATATTTTTAATATGGCAAAACTAATATATTAATTAAAGATTTAATTTGTTTTAAATGAATTAATTCAATTTCTTCATTTCTATAGTAGTGGACCTAAGAGGAAGGCTAGAGTAGCCCTACTCGATCCATTTGACACCCCTAATTCAAGTAAGGTTGGCAGTATTCAATTCGCCCTGCTGGACATGACAATTACAATGACATGCAAGGAGGGTTTCCGAGCAAATTGTCTGTATGAACAATTAAATATTTCATAATAAATTAAAGAGGAGCTTCTCGTTCCAGAGTAATAGATTATTTCTTTGACGTTTTCACAGTTTATGGCTGCAGAGCCCCAAAAGTCTTAAAATTTCCAAATCCTTCGGATTGAATATTTTTCCAAGAACAAAAAGACCATTTAAACTCCGGTTACAAGATCTGATCCATCAAAAGATTGCAAACTTGACACGATCCGTCTCGAATCACCCTAGTGGACCTGAAACGTGACGTGCGCCGATGATAGATGTTGACTAGATGTCAAATTTATCACCAAAGCTGACTATGAGTTATTTTAAAAAAATGCGTCAAAATCAAATGCTTATGTAAAATATAATGCGATGGGCTCAAATTATTTACTTTGTACTTAATCAATATGAACTATAATACTCAACATGTCGTATGACTCTCATTTCAAAATCATTAGGCCCTTCCAGTTGAAATGAATCAATTGCTTCCTGTAGGAAAAATTACGGGAAAACACACGAGTTGATAACTCAGTGAGTGGAGAAGTTTGAAAATAATTACACCTTTTCAATTTTACATTTTTATCGAAAGTCGAGTTCATATCATTGAATAACTCGCAAGATGACATCATATAATTATAGCCAAAATGTGAGACATTCACATAACGTGGTCAAATATAATCTTAAGTTATGATATGAAAATAAGCTGGTAATCATGCTATAATCTCATCACATCAAATGTACTGAAAAATCCACCAAAAATGTACTCTCTGACTAAAATCTGTAATCCATCCCTCGGGCTAGAAACTTTCGCCACGAGCCTTTAGCCCCCTTCGTGAATAAAAGTCGGTCTTAAAGACCTTTTATAATCAATTCTAAAATACGGCAAAGTCCCCTCAGTAAACTATATGTACATGGTCGAGAACCCTTCATCCACAGTCCAAGACCACTCAGTGTAGTATAGAACACGGACAAGGCCCTTCAGTGAACTAGAAGAAATATATAATCATGGGTACTTTTCTAACCAATGTCAATATGTCTCACATACCAAGTCATAAATGTACCACAAATAATCTTTGAATTTTCACATATATCATAATAAAAGAGATATCCATAATAATCATATAGTCGAACACATAATTGTATATAATTGCATATATTTTAACAATATACTTAATTTATAAATATTTTAAAAATATTTATATTCTTCCACTCACAGAACTATGTACGCCAAAATCAACCCGCTTGGTAAGCTGTCACGATATCCGTATTACCGCCTGAAATATGATATAATTTTTAAATCAACAATTAACTATTTTAAGTAATTTCAATAATTAAATAGGCGATACACAACCTTAATTATTTCACGTTTAAGCGACTTTTAAAGTTTCCTAATTACTAAAACTAATTTTTCTTTTATTTTACTCAATTTCCTAGTTTATTATACTTAATCCGTTCAATAAAATAGAATTTAATCTAACAATCTAACAACTATAAAATTAAACATAACTTTTCAATAAGTAACTTTTTACTTACCTTTAATTTTAAAGAAATCAACCCTAATAGTAGAAGAACTTTTTTTCTAACACGATGGCAAAAATTTTCTATTTTTTTTCCTTCTTCTTCTTCCTTTTTTCTTTTTCCTTTCTCCTTTTCTCTTTCTTTCTCCCTGTTTCCATTTTTGTCTGCGTGTGTTTTTATATGAAATGGGATTGGATTATATATATACACAACGAGAATGGATTTGTTTTGGGCATAGCACCGCTGCCGTTTTCTTTTTCTTTTTGATTTTTTTGGCATGTTTGACTTTTTTTTTTTTTTTAAAATTAATGTATTACAAAATTCGCCCCCTTAATAGGATTTTGTCCTTGAAATTCAATTAATTAAGTACGAAAAAGCTGTGGATATTGAGAACACATCTGCTCTTCACCGTCCTATGTTATTTCTTCCATAACGTGATTCCTCCATAAGATTTTAACCAAATAAATAGTCTTACTTCGTAAGACCTATTTCTTTCTGTCCAATATCTGAACTGGTTCTTTCCGATACGTAAAATTGTCTTCCTCTTTCAACTCCACTAATAATCTTACAGCATAAGTTAAATCTAACATCTATTTACTAACCCTCGAACATATGGAATACATGTTGAACAGATACATTAAATATCATCCTAATGATCAATATGTGATATTTTTAGCTTTTCATTTTATCACCTAACGATAATATATACACAATTTCAAGTTCAGCTCCTTTTCGAATACAATTATATGTTAACCTCATGTGGTCAGTAAGTATTGATCTTCTCACCATATAATAACGCCACAATTCCTAAATGTCAATCCCGATATAACCAACAATATATCATGATTTAATCATATCCCTTTATCAATCTACGACGTAATCCATATTTTATCATTCCACTTTGAGAACATTTTCTAAACCATAACATAAATCATTATCGTGAATCAATCGCTTTTCAACTTTAGATATAAGAGCAAATATTTTCTCAATATTTCCTTATAGCAAAAATTTTGACATTTCTATATACATACAAATTTTGTTTCTTTCTTTCTATGAAGGGACAATAATAACATTTAATTCATGAAAATCTATACTCTTATTCCATAAATAAATCGTTGATCTATCGTCAATGCATAATCCTTCTTGTATATCAGATAAAGACCTTTAATTAAGATAATGTAACCCAAAAATACTATTTCACAATGAGTAAAATCTATATTTGATGATCATCTTAAACTTTAAACATATCCTTAATTCCTTAACAAATATATTTTGATAAAAATGGAATTCTTTGCTCACGATCCATACAATTGAAAATTGCCCAAAAATTACACTAGTAAAATTTCAATTAACTCATCTTAACTCCAAAATTTAACTCAATACTTCCAAATTGTGTGGAATATAACACAATAATCCAACAAATAGCCTTAAAAAAATTAATTAACTTAACAACCCAAATAAATCATCACATTATTTTGCCATAGGACAACCATTCCATTCATTTATGCTATTCACCATATCATGTTATGCTTTTATAACCTTGTCATTTATCATCGTATCGTATAACCTAAAAAATTTAACTATATCAATTTTCCTTAACATCACAAAATAATAACCTTCATATTTATCATGTGAACATTTCACACATCAATACATTCCATGTTAATTTCCCAATCTCAATAAATTTCAGTTCTACCATTCTCTAACTTTTTTTTTTAATTTTTTTTATTAGTCACATAACATACCTAAATGCATATATCCATTTAATTCTATTTCTTAAGCAACAAATTACCCACAATAAGCGATCACTTTTAATCTATCCCTACTTTACCTATAATCTGTGTAATTAAACAACTCTTAAATAATTGAAATAATTGCAATCACCTAAGTGTTAACCCATCAACGCCTAAAATATACAATAACACATTGCTATCTATCAATCAACAAATCATCATTTTTTCTTTCACAATTTCTTATCATATAGCATAAATATACACCATCATGATTTGTATTATCATCCCATAAAAGTGGCCACAAATCACCACAAAAATTTGATAACTCTAATGACCATTTGGCTTCCAGAATAATTAAAATTCCCCACTGATTGTCACCAATCACACATCATATCATTTCTTGTATTCATCATGCAAGCTATAGCTACTCATAAAAAAAAATCATGTACTTCTACAAATAAATTGATAATTAAGTGGTTGTAACATCTGTAACTTCGAATGCCATGCAAAATCATCACAATCTGTTCAAATCTTAATATGTTACATACACACATAGTTCCAACTCAACAACTAGTGACATTTCCAACAACCAGATCATTGCAACTACCATACTTACATACTAGTTATTTCTAAATTTGTTAAAAAAATATTTTTCTATTATTTTTGGTTTTATACACTCAAGCTAAAGAGCTTATGATTTCTACCACCACAACATGCGACCATACGCACTGAATATGCATGATATGTCAATGCATGAACTACAAGGACTTTCAAAATTTTATAATCATGCTTTGATACTACTTTTACACGACTCGTCCCGAATCACCCTATTGGACCCGAAACGTGACGTGCGCCGATGATAGATGCTAACTAGATGTTAAATCTATCACTAAGGTTGACTATGAGTTACTTCAAAAAAAAATGCGTTAAAATCAAATGCTTATGTAAAATATAATGCGATATACTCAAATTATTTACTTCGTGCTTCATCAATATGTACTATAACACTCAACATGTCGTGTGGCTCTCATTCCGAAATCATTAGGCCCTTCCAGCCGAAATGAATCAATTACTACCTGTAGGAAAAATTATGAAAAAATATATGAGTTGATAGTTCAGTGAGTGAAGAAGTTCGAAAATAATTACACCTTTTGAATTTTACATTTTTATCGAAAGTCAAGTTCATATCATTGAAAAACTCGCAAGATAATATCATATAATTATAGCCAAAACGTGAAACATTTACAAAACGTGGTCAAATATCATCTCAAGTTATGATATGGACATAAGCTGGTAATCATGCTATAATCTCATTACATCAAATGTACTGAAAAATCCACCAAAAATGTACCCTCTGACTAAAATCTGTAATCCGCCCCTCAGGCTAAGAACTTTCGCATGGGCCTTTGGCCCCCTCCGTGAACGAAAGACAATCTCAAAGACCTCTCATAATCAATTCTTGAACACGGCCAAGACCCTTCAGTGAACTATATGTATACGGTCGAGACCCCTTCATCCACAGTCCAAGACCACTCATTGTAGTATAGAACACGGACAAAACCCCTCAATGAACTAGAAGAAATATATAATCATGGGTACCTTTCTGGCCGATCTCAATATTACATATGTTTCACATACCAAGTCATAAATGTACCACAAATAATCTTTGAATTTCCACATGTATCATAATAAAAGAGATTTCCATAATAATCATGTAGTTGAACACATAATTCCATATAATTGCACATACTTTAACAATATACTTAATTTATAAATATTTATATTTTTCCACTCAAAGAACTATTTACGCCAAAATCAACCATGTTGGTAAATTGTCACGATATCCGTATTGCCGCCTGAAACATGATATAATTTTTAAATCAACAATTAACTATTTTAAGTAATTTCAATAATTAAATAGGCAATACCCAACCTTAATTATTTCACGTTTAAGCTATTTTCAAGGCCTCTTAATCACTAAAACTAATTTTTCTTTTATTTTACTCAATTTCCTAGTTTATTATACTCAATCATTTCAATAAAACAGAATTTAATCTAACAATCAAACAACTATAAAATTATACATAACATTTCAATAAGTAACTTTTTACTTATCTTTAGCTTTGAAGAAATCAAGCCTAATAGTAGAAGAACTTTTTTCTAACACGTTGACAAAAATTTTCTATTTTTTTTTCTTCCTCTTCTTCTTTTTCCCCCCCTTTCATCTTTTATCTTTTATCTTTTCCCTTTCTCTTTTTCTCTCTTTCTTCCTGTTTCCGTTTCTGTCTGCGTGTGTTTTTATATGAAATGGGTTTTTATATGAAATGAGTTTGGATTATATATATACACATACATACAATGAGAATGGATTTGTTTTGGGCATAGCATAGCCTGCCGTTTTCTTTTTCTTTTTAATTTTTTTTTTGGCACATCTGATTTTTCTCTATTTTTTTTTTTTAAATTAATGTATTACAAAACTTTCCCTTAATACTCATATTCTCAACAAGCAACCAAAGTGTGTTTTATATATTGCAACATGTACATACATTCCATTTTCCCTACCGCGACATAAAACAGAACTTCACAGGCTCATGAGATGGATACAAGTGCCAGCGAGAAACAAAATATCATGGAAAGCTTTTGATGAAATTATTCACCAACGACAACAGAAGTGGCCAAGATTTGATTTGAGATCTATCCACACTTCAGGTTTTCATGAGATCATCACTGATAAATGCAGCTATTATTAAAAAAAAATTGCAATTCAAATTAATTTTTTCTGACCTCTAACAATATTAGAAAATCAATTTCTTGAGCTAGCAAGTTTTCCCTGGTGAGTAAACGGATCAATGCACTCGGGTCTTTGGGGGAATGTCTCGATTTCATCATGTGAACTGGTCTGTAGGCTGCCTGTAGGCGAGCCTAACTTTTTCATTCTCCCAATATCCGCTGATAACAAAAGGAGCTTTATCAACAAACTGGCCTTCAACACAATCAACTCATCAATAGTAACAGCAATCAGTATCACAAGTTTATATGACTTCAACTTATGCAGGGAGTTCAAGATTACAAAACAAAGGTGAAATGGACAAATTAACATCAGCATGCTGCGGAAAAAATTCTAATGTATCAAAAACATTGAATTATACAGAAAACCCAAAGTTATGAAGCTCGAAAAATGGGTTTTTCTACTTCAAAAGCAAACACTACAGTGTGCTTTCAAGTTTAAAAGCACAAACTGCATCAAATCCTGTTGGAAATCAAGGGTCGACAAATCTTAATGAGATGACTGAGAATCGTCAGTCCATTAACCTACATCAGATGTGTATGTGTGACATGGGATTGGCTAGTGCACAATAAAAATAACCACATGCATGGCTAAACCTAAGTTCCACGGTGATAAAGAAATAGGTTATCGTAGAATCGTATATGCATTGTTTTTCACCAGCCCTACACAACTTACTTGATTCAAAATAGAACCATAAATTTTCGATTGACCCTACACAGTCCTTGGATCACTTAGTAATACACGAACAAGAAACTGAGGGAAAAAACTTACCCCAAAGTGTGTTTCATCCAGTTTTCATCATCTCTTTTCTGCAGGCAGAACAAAATTTGATTCAGTTGTGTCAGGCTAAAGGAGAAAAATGAAAAATAAATTAACATTGAAGAGTTTAGAACGAGCCATAAAATCTTCACGCAAATGGGCTCCTCTACTTTTTTTCCTTGCTTCAGCAGGGTGCATGGTGATACATGCATTGATTAAAAGGTTTTCCAACTCAATAGTCTCTATCATGTCTGAGTTCATGTAAAAATAAAGATACAATTAAAAGGTTTTCCAACTCAAGTCTGAGTTGGTTATACATGCATTAGTTGAATAAACTACAGTAGGGGAAAATAAGTAATGAGAAATTATGGACTTCAGTATATGACTTTAAACGCTAATAATCCTATTAAACATATATACCATATCAAGCTTCTGTCCTTCAACTTGACATCATGGAAGCTCTCCCATGCTTTATCAATCACCTGACAACCTTTAAATTAAAAAATAAAGAATCAGCGAGGTAGCGAATTTAAATATAGTGATCATGGAGTCAAAATAGTAAGCCTGTTTCAAAAGCAGAGTTACTGCAAACTTGTCTGTGTAGATGAAGCCCAATTAGGCAAGAAAATGAAGGATATCCACCTTAGTATCTAGTTCATCTCTTATACAACAAACTGGAAAATGCATGTCTCTATTGCACACATTCTTCTAATGTTTCCTGTGTGCAAAACACAGCAGCATTGCTTTGTATAATCCGCTGTATGTTCAACACTCAACAGGATATTTGAGGTGGGATGGGAGCCATTTGAATTTCTAAGCTTGTACAAGCCCTGAACAGAATCAAGAAGGGAATTTGCACCAAGTCGATTAGCGCCATGAACATATGCACAGGCAGCTTTCCCAGCAGCTAAGAGTCCACGAGTCACTGCATCAGGATAATCACCTTTGATGGTAACTACCTTCATAGCAACCATTATTTAAGGAGGAGTTCTATATTATTTGATCAAGTGTAAAAATTTCAGCGTGAATTTGTACCTCTCCATGGTGATTTGTGGGGATCCCACCCATGTTATAATGGACAGTAGGTAAAACAGAGATTGGCTCTTTTGTAACATCGACACCGGCAAAAATAGCAGCAGTTTCAGATATTCCAGGAAGTCTCACCTTGAGGTCCTCAGGAGGTAAGTGATTTAAGTGAAGATAGATATGATCTTTCAAGGGTCCTATCGGGAGAGAAGAATAACCCGTTAAATTATGTTCAAGTGGTAACAATCAATCCTATGAACTCCACTAGCTGCCACATATTCTCCAATCGATGTTTATTCATTTCTCTAAGCTACCAATCATACATATATAACATTGATTCTGAACAAACAACCACCCAATATCATGTATCGTTCACTTCTACACAATATAAAGGAACACGTTTAAGCTTACTCAAGGCAAATGCTAACTTAAGAATTCAAAAGATTTATTAATCATACTATGACAAGAATGATTTAACAAGATACTGAATTCTGAAATTATAACGAGTAGAGATTCGAAACTTAAGGAAACCATCACCATCTTCTGGAGGTACTGCGACGAAGATTATGTGGAAGTAAATTTATTTTCTTTTCTATGAAAAATCAAAATTAGTTATTACAGGAAAGAATAAAAGCCTTCATAAAACATGTTAAAAAGGGTGAAAGAAGTATCAAAAAGTCTATCCAAGTCCAAAAGAACTCTGAATGTATTGATTATTTCAATTGAAAAGAAAGAGAATACGATACTCCTAGTTCTAGAGGAAGGATTTCTACATTTTGAAAGCTCTCTGCTCTCTTCTCCCCAAAACAACTCACCCTAGACGTGGAAGTGACTTTTTGGACACCAAAATTTAACACATTCAGATAAACCAAATTTTATGGTCCACCATAGATTGTGAATGCTGCCATACCTACACCACGCCCTTCTCGGATCTCCATTGTCATAGATCTCGAGATCACATCTCTTGATGCAAGATCCTTAGCTGTTGGGGCATACCGTTCCATGAATCTTTCACCTTCACTATTCCTAAGAATACCACTTTCACCCCTAGACCCTGAACATGGAGAAACAAACATTGGAAACGAAAGAATCTGTTAATAAATAAAATAAGAGCAGTAGGTTTATACAGATCAGACCAAGAGACATGAGTAGAGGTAGCAGAGAAGTACGTCCTACCATAGCCCTGGCAGAAGCAGCAACAGAACTAGTTTTTCAGGTAATAAAAATTGAAAGAAGCATTTTTATTGCGACTGACTGGCTCAAGTCTAATAAATATGCTTCAAAAATTAATAGTTACCTCTGCGGCCAGAATTGTTGAGGCAGCACGGAACCTGTGTAACGTCCCATCCTCCATATTTAAGGCAATTACACCTTGACAGCTGCTTGATAACCAAAAAAAAAAAAAAAAAAACACAAAAAATAATAATAAAAAATAAATAGATAAATAAAGTGAAAGATTTACTACATGTCTTTTTTCCTTTTCCCTTCTCGTGGTTCAATAAGCCAAGTATATTAACGTACATACACTCAAAAAGATATTAATCCACTCGCCTTTCAACCAGCGATTCCATGTTCCGTGCAGATATTTGCATTATGGTAGTTAAAGGTGTAAGCAATCAAACCCTAATACTCCAAAATCTTAGAATTCCATGATTTTCACATAGGAGTAATTTGATCAAAAAACATACATTGGTTTATGAAGATAATTGAAATGTTCTAAATCGGCAAAAGAGAAACTAGTGAGATTAAAGGAACCGTTCTCTCTCTTTTCCTTACTGTTATTGAATTCAAAATTGATGGCTTTTCATTCACGTTAAATGGTAGAGAGAGGCAGTTTCTTTTAAGGCCAAAAACTACCCACTTTCCATCAAAGTGGACAGTTATAAAATTGCCACTTCTCAAATGGGCCAATCAGATTTTAGCATATAGACCAAATTAATTAATTCATTAATAATATTACGTAGGGCCACATTGATTGGTCTGACATTCTCCCACTTGGCCCGAGTAATATTACATTATTATGTGGTCTATAACATAATGCGCATATGATAAGCTAAAATCTATCGTACATTGATCACTTAATATATCATCGTTAAGTAATGACGAATAAGAGTCATGGCGATTTTACACCATCATTTCGGCATAACTCCTTCCATGTACTACAATATTAGTCATCACTTAACATGATACGTAATGAGAAGTTTCCAATAATATCTTTAAAGGGCTATCCTTGTCAGCATCACATAATTCATTCATGTATATGTACCAATGATTATGACAGGAACAATATTTGTAAAAAATAATACATAATTGAGCTCAAAGTGTCAATACGTAAGCATCATAAATTACATAATGATGCCAATGATAATTTTCAATAATGCCCATCCTTTCGACATGTTCATTGAATGTTTTTGGTGGCAATCCTTTCGTTAATGGATCTGCAATCATAAGATTGGTGCTAATATGCTCAATTGACACCCTTTGCTTTTGAACTTTTTCTTTAACGGAAAAGTACTTCAATTCCATGTGTTTAGCACCATTAGAGTACTTGTCGTTCTTTGAAAAGAAAACTGCTGCAAAATTATCACAATAAAGTTTCAGCGACTTCTCTATACTGTAGACGATTCCAAGTCCCGAAATAAAGTTCCGCAACCAATTTCCTTGAACTGTGGCCTCAAAGCATGCCACAAACTTGGCTTCCATAGTGGATGCAACAACGATTGACTGCTTCTCACTTTTCCATGATATAGCCCCTCCAGCCAAGAGGAGCAAATAGCCAAATGTGGACTTTCTACTATCCACACATCCTGCAAAGTCCGAATCTGAATACCCAATGACCTCCAAGTTATCAGATCTCCTATAAGTGAGCGTGTGATCTTTTGTTCCTTGCAAGTACCTCAATACTTTCTTTGCATCTTTCCAATGATCAAGTCCCGGATTACTTTGATACCTGCCCAGCATTCCGACTGCAAAACTAATGTCTGGCATGGTGCAAGTCTGAGCATACGTTAAGCTTTCAACAAGAGATGCATAAGGAATAACTGTCATTTGTTTGCGTTCCAATTCGTTCTTAGGACATTGCATGAGACTAAATTTGTCTCCTTTCTGAATTCGGACGACACTCGCTGAACAATTTTTCATCTTAAATCTCTCTAAAACTTTATCAATGTATGCTTTTTGAGACAACCTTAACAATCCTTTTGACCTATCATGAAATATTTCAATTCCAATCACATAGGTTGCCTCTCCCATATCTTTCATTTCAAATTTTTTAGAGAGAAATTTCTTAGTCTCGTGTAATAGACCAAGATCATTAGTAGCTAACAAGATATCATCAACATACAGAATCAGAAATATAAACTTTCTCCCACTGACCTTTAGATATATACATCGATCAACGATATTTTCCTTAAATCCAAAGGAAGTAATGGTAATGTTGAACTTAAGACACCATTGACGGGAAGCCTGCTTAAGTCCGTATATTGATTTCCTTAACTTACACACCATGTATTCCTTCCCTTTAACTAAAAAACCTTCAGGCTAATCCATATAAACTTCTTCATCTAAATTTCCATTTAGAAAGGCGATTTTCACATCCATTTGATGTAGTTCTAAGTCATAATGAGCTACTAAAACCATTATAATACTGAGTGAGTCTTTCTTAGAGTTTGGTGAAAATGTCTCCTTATAATCAATGCCAATTTTCTGAGTAAAACCTTTGACAACAAGTCTAGTTTTATATCGTTCTATATTACTATTAGAGTCGCGCTTGGTCTTAGAGACCCATTTACGCCCAACTCTTTTACATGATTCATGTAATTCGATGAGATCTCAGACTTCATTATGTTCCATAGATTTCAACTCATCTTGCATAGCATCTAACAACTTATTAGAATTAGCGCCCTCAATGGCCTGTGAAAATGAAACTGGATCATCATTAACAATTCTCAAGTCAAATTCTGACTCTTATAGATAAACCAAATAATCATCAGAAATAGCAGGTCTACGTTGTCTTTGTGACCTTCTTAATGCTATTTCTTGTGGTTCATTTAATTCAGGTTCATCAGTGGCAACTCCAGAAATGTGTTTGATCATTTATTTGTTGTTCGGGTAAACTGTCATGCCATTCAACGGTTTGTGGATCAACAACATTAGAAGAAGTTGAAGGTAGAGAAATTTGAACTCTAACTTTTTGTATTTCCACATTTCGTGGTTCCAAACTCCTTCTAATTTCACCATTCTCAATGAACCTAGTATTTCCAGTTTCAACAATTTTAGTACTATGGTTAGGACAATAAAATGTATACCCTTTTGATTTTTATGAATAACCAATGAAAAATCCACTCATTGTTCTTGAGTCCAGTTTCTTTTCATGTGAATTATAAATTCTTGATTCTGTCGGGCAACCCCAAACATGCAGGTGCCTTAAACTGGGTTTCTTTCCCTTCCATAGTTCAAAAGGAGTCTTTGGAACTGCCCTACTAGGAACCCTGTTTTGCAGATACATAGTAGTCTTTAATGCAAACATCCACAAGGATATGGGTAAAGAAGAATTGCTTAACATACTCCTAACCATTTCTATTAGAGTATGATTACGCTTTTCAGCCACACCATTTTGTCGTGGTGTGCACGAAATAGTATATTGAGAACATATGCCATGTCTTTCAAGAAATTTAGCAAATGGACCAGGGTGTTGTCTAGTTTCATCATACTTTCCGTAATATTCACCACCTCTATCAGATCTTATAATTTTTACCTTTCTGTCTAATTGCCGTTCAACTTTATTGACAAAGATCTCTAAAGCATTTTCAACTTGAGACTTTTCATGTAGTTGATAAACATAACCATAATGTGAAAAATCATCGATAAAGGTGATAAAATACTTTTCTCCACCAAAGGATGAAACATCAAAAGGCCCACATATATCGGCGTGTATTATCTCAAGAAGCTATGTGCTTCTTGTGGCTCCTTTCTTTATGTGTTTGGTTTGTTTACCCTTAATACAATCCACACAAGTTTCAAGATCACTAAAATTCAAGTCGGGAAGGATTTCATTCTTTACTAATCTTTTTGTCCATTCCTTGGATATGTGGTCCAAACGTTTATGCCACAAGTTAGCAGACCTTCCATTTAGTATACCACGTTTAGTACCAACATTATGATGTAAGGTCAAAAGAGTCTCAACAAAGAGGTTATCAATCTTTAATTTATATAAGCCGTCACAAAGAATAGCGGAACCGATAAAATGATTTTGTTTAAACAAATTTAAACATCCATTTCCACCATCAAAGAAATATCCAACAGAATCAAGTTTTGATAAGGAAACTAAATTATGAGAAATAGAAGGTACATAAAGAGTCTGAAATAAATCTAAATGATGTCCAGTATCTAAAATCAAACGATAAGTTCCAATAGCTTCAACTGGAGCTTTGACTCGATTTCCCATGAGAACAAACTTTTCATTTGGATTAATGGTCTGGATTGAAAGGAATTCCTGCATCGTATTAGTAACACGAGTGGTACATCCGGAATCAATCCACTAAGTATTATAAGGAACTTCTGCCAAATTAGATTTGAAACATACATAAGAAATAATCTTACCTTTACTTTCGAACCACGCCTTACGTTTCAGGCAGTCCTTTTTATGGTTCCCAGGTTTGTGACAGAAATGACACGCATCTTTCTTGTGTTCCTTATTGTGGATTTGGGTAGAAGACTCATTTATCTTTAGTGATCTTTACTTAATGCCCTTTCCATATATTTTCTTATTTTTCTTTCCAGCTCCTTGATAATTTACAAGATGAACAAAATGAGTTCCTTGATTCTTAAGCCTTATCTCCTCTTGCACAAGCATACTGTGTAATTCATTCACATTCTATTTATTCTTTAAGGTGTTATAGTTCATATGGAATGGACCATACTCAGGAGGCAAGGAGTTAATGATAAACTATACTATGAAGTTCTCATCCACAGTCATCCCAAGAGTCTTAAGTCTTGCTGCAATGTTACTCATTTCAGTAACATGCTCATGCATGATATGAGAACCATCATATTTCATGGTGGTTAAGGTACCCATTAGTGTGCCAACAAGTGACTTGTCAGCTGTTTGAGAATGTTCTTCTACAAACTTCATATATTCCTTAGCAATCTTAGTTTTAGGGATAGTAGACTTGATATTCTTTGCCAAGGTCATCCGCATAAACATAAGGCTTAATCTATTTGACCTTTCCCAAGATTTATGGAAAGATCTTTCATCAGCACTGCTCTCATCAGTAAGATCAGCAGGTTTCTCAACTTGAAGTGCCAAGTCCAAGTCCAAAACACCTAAGTTGAACTAGACTTGTTCACACTAGTTAGAGAAATTAAGCCCATTGAATAGTGGTACAGATGAAGCATGCGAATGCAGAGAAACGAGAACATATACTGCAAAATATAAAATGCTCTAATATTAATGCTTTGAGTTTAGATTTAAATACTTAATTTCAGATCCAGATAGCAATAAATGTATAGCATAGTTCTCCTTTGGGTGATACTACGTTATACCATCATAAATAGATATAATGATGCTAATTTAATTTCACTTAATGGTAATTAAATATACTCTGATCAAACATGCATGATATCTTTGGATATACAAAGCACATCCGACCAAGTAAATCAATTAACCACGATCATGTTCAAGATTAATAAAATGAACTGATCAACCTTTTGGCGATCCATAATAATTTTATGATCTATGAATGTCAATATACTCTTGAAAATAATAATCATGTCATCTTCACTTATAAGCATCAAACTATCAAGAGTAATTAACAAATAAATTATGTAATTTAGTGTTCGCATACCATAATGTTTGGCCACTATGGTGACTAACAAACAACATTAAACGAACGTCAATTGCATATTCAGATGCACTCGTTCAGTGACAAAAATACATAATAAACCCATCACTTTAATATTAGAATTTTGTAAAGGCAAAATATATAAATAATCTCAAGAGGACATATTCTGTGCAAATTCATTAAGCCTCCAAAAACACATAATTACTGGTTTCGGTAATTGAGGTCAAAGCTTGAATTTCTTAATCAAACATAACTTTGATGACCACAATACGTTTATACCAAAGATCAGAAAAGCATAACATTTACTGCATAATCAGTATGACTAAGTCAATGTTCTTTCCTTCAATTAATTCCCATGTGTTAGGCTTACAAGTCACTACCCATATAATAATCATATTTTATAAATGATTAAAGCTCCATAAAGCCATAGGCAAGTTGAAAAGCATCCCAGATACTTTCCAAATTATATATACATAATGGATGGACAGACTTGTCCTTTGATTGTGAAAACCAAGAAATCAAACTTTTCTTTAGTCGGTCACAATATGGCAGAATTATACTTACACGTTACTCCATATTTTCTAAGTAAAGACAAGCCCTAATTGTCATTATATATATGCGTATAGTATAGAAACCCAAAATCTTTAAAGGCCTTAACCTGACGCATGATAACAACAATAAATGCAAGTAATTTGCGTACTTTTCTGATGACCACAAGGACTGCACTTTTCATGGATTAATATCAGTGCAGTAAAAAAAATAAAAAATGTATTTATTATTTCAATAGCAATCAAGCAGAAATACATTCGTAGCAGAAACTTTTATTCTTATTTTGCACATTGATACATAAATTGACACGTAAAATTATAGATCCATAAACGAAAAACATCAATCTTTAAAGGAAAATCAAGAATTCTATAACTTGGCTCCGATACCACATGTAAGCAATCAAACCCTAATGCCCCCAAAATTTTAGAATTCCATGATTTTCACATAGGAGTAATTTGATTAAGTAACATACCTTGATCCATGAAGATAATTGATATGCAAAAGAGAAACTAGTGAGATTAAAGGAACCGTTCTCTCTCTTTTCCTTATTGTTATTGAATTCAAATTGATGGCTTTTCATTCACATTAAAAGACAGAGAGAGGCAGTTTCTTTTAAGGTCAAAAACTACCCACTTTCCATCAAAGTGGACAGTTCTAAAACTGCCACTTCTCAAATGGGCCAATCAAATTTTAGCATATAGATCAAATTAATTAATTCATTAATTATATTACATAGGGCCACATTAATTGGTCTAACAAAAGGACCACAGTTAAATGTAAATGATAGAATAACAGTCTGCTGAATTTGTGTTCTTGAATTTGTAAATTCCAGTTTTACCCTAGTACATTTTGGTTTTTCTCCCCACTTTTACTTGTCTACAGTACCCACAGTAACACAGCCCCACCCACACCACGGCAGTCGCACGCACACACACACCCATACCCAAACACCGTACCACCATCGTATCCACAAGACCACAATTGCACCCTCAACAACACATCCACACACACCACCATAGTCGCATACCACCACCGAGATTTACACCACTGCAGCCGCCATCTGGGTCGCTATAGGCGGGTTCTGCAGTACCATTACTGCGCAGCTATGTCCCTGCTACAGATCAGCACCACCCAACACCATGGTGGCAATGAGAGAGATGAGAGGTAGTGAAAGAATGGGTTTGGGAAAATGAGGTGGGATATAGGGAGGTGTGGTTGGTTTATAAATTAATTTAATTTAATTTAATTTATTAATAATATATTAATTAACAAAACAACTGATTTTTGAAATAGTAAACTTAGCATATGATTTATGAAAATGGGAAGTACCAAAATGCGTCATTTATTTTTAGATTTGGTGGTCCATAAAAAAAATTAAATCAACATTTAGTGTATATTTCAAGGATAAACCAACCGCTACATGCTCTAAATTTAATTCTTTTTGGTATATTACTTTATGTAGATAAACTAATCTGATCAACTTAAAAATATACTATCAAAGGTAAGGATATGAGTTATGTACTTTATTTCAAAAATAATAATAATAAAAAATAAATAAAAATGGAGTTAAGGAGATATTAGAATCAATTATAGACCTTAATCGTCATAATTCACAGTGGCCACCTCATCCTTTCTCTCGAGATAGCCCCTGTCAATTTTTGCTTCTTTTAACCTCAAGAGTACAAATCCTCTAGTAGCATTTCCTAAGAATAAACAGGGTATTATAGAAATCTATCCTATCATCTCCCTTTATCTTGTCTCCCAAATATAACCGAACATGCTACTATTATGTTATTCTAATCTAGTCAATTAAAGATAAAGCTTATGATGGAGCAAGTAATATGTCAGATGAGTTCAATGGCTTAAAAGCTTTAATTTTAAGAAAGAACCCGTATGCTATATATGTTCATTGTTTTACTCACCAACTCTAGTTAGCAGTTGTTTCTATGGCACGTTGGAACAATATGCTCGGTGATTTATTTAACATGCTTGTCATTATTGTGAATTTGGTTGGTGCATCATACAAGCGTGTAGATGCTCTTCGAGCAAGTTATAATTCTGATATTCTGAAAAAATCTTAATATTGGGAAACTTTGTGATGGAAGTGGTAAGTTTCAAAAAATGAGTTTGGCCCGCCCATGTGATACTAGATGGGGCTCACATCTATTGACAATTACTCGTGTTACTAATTTGTTTAATGCTATCATAGATGTCCTTGAGGATATATTAGAAGATGGTATAAAGTCAGATCAGAGATCAATGGCCATGAGACAAATGAGCATTACGCAAGATTTTGAGTTTGTGTTCAGTCTCCACTTTATGTTTGAAATTCTTCCAATTACAGAAGATCTATCACAAGCCTTACAGAAAAAGGATCAAGATATTCAAAATGCTATGAGGTTATTGAATTTGTGTAAGTATGCTTGCAGAACACGAGAGACAATAGTTGGGATAATTTGTTAAGCAGGGTGATTGAGTCTTGTGTTGATAGACAAATTATAGTGCTGAATATGGAGGATATTTAGTATTTGGAGGTCGACCTAGGCATGCAGCTCAGCAGGTGATTTATTATCATTGCTTTTTTATGTTGATTTCTATTGTCACGTGATAGACTCAGTCTTACAAAAATTAAATGATCATTTTCTATTGACAACTACCGAGCTCATTCTCTTGCATTTTGTGTTTAAGTCGAAGAGATTCATTTGTAACTTTTGATAAGGATAAATTGCTAAGTCTTGCTTAGTTATATCCTTTGTACTTCAACAGTGAATAGCTTTTATTACTTAGACCACAACTTGATAAGTATCTTATGCTTGTGAGAATGGACAAGGGTTTCTTTAACCTCAATAGCATATCTTTTTTAGATTAAAAGTTGGTTGAAACAAGAAGTTCTTGTTGTTTTTCATTGGTTTATAGGCTGATCACCTTGGTTTTGATATATACATGTGGCAACTGCAAGTGTTAAAAGGATATTCTCTGCTATAAATCTATGACTTGCGCAATAAAATGGGAGATGGTTGGTTGAATGACAATTTGGTGGTTTACGTGGAGAAAGATATTTTTGGAAAAGTTATGAGATTCCGTAAAATCCAGTTGTCTAAGTTTACAGTTACAAAGTTAGGTTGTATCGTGTATATTTTTAGTATTTTGGGTTTATTGAATTATATTTTCATATATATAGAATTTTTACGTTTTAGTGCAATTACATATGTATTGAATAATTTTTAATATTATTTAATTAAATATTAATAAACGACAACACTATTACGATCGTTGAGTTAACGATCAACGATTGACGTCCGCCCTAGTTGACCTCTAGTCCTATATTCGCCACTATTAACGAGTAGAGTTTGTTTTCTCCTTAATTTTGATACCTCAACACCATATATTCTTAGGAAAAGTAGAAATGTCAAGGTGTAAAATGTTTAGGTGCTTGTCATTTACTCTCTTCTTTATGTTGTTTATTTTGAATTGCATAGATTTCATGTTTCCTACCATGAACTGAATAATTTTTCTAGAGTTTGATTAGCCAAAACTTGAGGATATGATTTGATTTTGTTTTAGTTATTTCTATGAAATTTTCCATTGAATTTATTTGTGTTATGATTTTTATGCTTTCAAATAGTTGACCACTAACTGAATGAGTAAATTGTATTTGAGAGAGGGAAATTTAGGCATGATTATAATATTGACACAACGTAGATTTTATGGGCTTCGAGAGAAAATGTAGAATCTATGAAACTTACTCCATTAAAGAACCATAAACTTGATAAATTATTGATTTAATTTGGAATAAAGATATTGTATTTGAAATCTATAATTAATTTCTAGCCAGCATCCAAGAGAGGAGATAGAAATATATTTGAGTTCTTGCATATAAACATCGGAAAATTGATTAGAAATAATTATATAATCAAGAATCATATTTGATAGTTAGGTAAATTCACAACCCTAGGCTTTTTCATCTTGATTATTCTTCTAACTTGCAATTGATTTTTGAGTTTGTCACTGCCACGCATTTTATGCAACATGATTTAACCGCAAGTATACGGTGTCCAGTTTTGTAATATAGTGATGTAATTGAATTGTCCAACCCACAAGGATTGTTATTTGATTCCTATCGAATACTATAATTATTTTAATTTCTACTTTATTTTGAAAACCAATTTTTGACTTGATAAGTTTATGCTAAATTTACATGTTGTAAAGAAAATGGTAATTCAAATAACTCAAGATGAAATATATAAAAATAATCGATGCAAGGAGGTCTAGGGAATGATGTTACCGCTTTATCAACAATGTCTTTCAATCTTAATGGTTAATTCTCAAAATTACTCTCAATTTATCGGCAAGAACCGTAAGTTAATCCCATTCCCTCTCTCGAGTGCCAAAAACCTTATTTATTTCTATGTTCTAATCCCAATGTCTCTATTCTTGATTAGATCAATAAAAATTATTAAGCCCTTGGTTCTTAATTGGAATTAAGCTTCAAAGAATTTGTGCTTTCTCTCGAAATCCACAGAATCTAAGTTGTGTCATTCGTAGATCATGATCAAATCTCCCTCTCTCAAGTGCCGAAATTCAATACATCAATTCATTCAACCATTGATCAAGTGATTGAAAGCAATAAGCATGAACATAAAAAATTAAGGAAATACTGTATCAATATCCAAACATCGTATCAAGTTAGGTTACACCAACCTTAGATCTAAGAATTTGGTTCATGATCAATGGAAATTATATTCTAAATTACAGATAAACAAGCATGAAGAAGAAGAGATTAGAAAGAAAAACTCAGTTGATACTTTGGATCTTCTTCCAATGATTGTAGATCTTCCTCCTTGAATTTCTTGATCTCTTGTTTTTGCCTTGAGTTTTCTTTTTTCAATGCCAGAAAAATCTCCCTTATCTTGGTCTTTTTCGTGGTATTTATCTTTCGCAAAAGTTGCAAGATGAGAAGGATTGGATATGGGCCAAAAAGTTTGCACTTTTTTTTTTTCATTTTTTTCCGTCGGGCGCTGCGACTCTTTTTTTTATGGCGCTTTGGCGCCCAGGCCTGGTGCTGTGACTCCTGGCTTACTGAAATGATTTCTTTTTTTTTTATTTGTTGGGCGCCGCGATAGCAAAGAGCTGGCTTCGTGATGCCCAACTTTCTGTTGATGCTTTCTTTTCCTTAGGTGCTTGGGCGCCCAATTCCAGCGTCACAGTGTCCATGAAGCTGCCTATTCTTGTTTTATTCATTTTTTTACGCTTCGTTGCCATGCCCTTTTCATTTGGTTCTCTTCATTTCACATTAGAATTTTATGATCTTCATTACTACTTCATCACAACTCCAAGGACAAAACAACAGGTATACACATATCAAAACGTTCAAAAGTGCTCAAGAACAAATCAAAAACTCGATTTAGAGGCTTTAGTTTAATAATTGAATTACACTCATCAGTCACCATATTAATCACATTAATTTAGTTAAAATCGTTGGTTTCAATTTCATTCATCTAGATAAAATAAAGGCACTATAATTATAGTACTTAGTCTAAAATTAAATCACAATTCATGTTGGTTCGACACTTTAACTCTATTACTATATTACAAAATTTGGCACCGTACACTTGGGGTATTAAATCACGTTATAGAAAATGCATGACAATTATTTAAATGCGATAATTAGTCATGAATTTATTTGATCTTCACTAATCAGTACATGGAAGTCTCTATTCTATTTGAAAGTGCACGTGTTTTCTTAAGGCAGTTTATATGATGGTGCCTCTTGTTTTCTTAAATATATTATCAAAACCAAATGTGGTGCAAGAATAATGCCACTTGTACATCGGGTAAGGGGTTGGGGAGGCCTTTATCCGTTTATGTACCTGATTTTTTTTTTGATAATTAATTTTATTGCTCCATTCATTTAAGTGAGAAAATAATATATTTATTAAAATTTTTAATTAATTTATATATTTTTAAAAGTTAAATGATTCAAATATATTTGGTAAACTAAGGTTATAATTGTTTATCATACTCCTTAGATAATCTTAGTAGTCATTTTTTATTAGAATGAATGAAATTTTGAAATATTGAATTCTTTAAAAAAATTAACAGGACGGGGCAGGTATCGCTCCGAATACTCGATTAAGCGAGTAATCCCCGCCTCGTTTGGGGCAGGGTCTATGAGTATCGAGTTTGGTGGGTTTTTTGTTCGTTCACATGCAGCGACTGAACACTCTTGATGTAGTCACTTCTTACTTGACAATGTTCACTCTTGATGTAGTAATTAAATTGACAATGTTCACTCTTGATGTAGTGACTATTCTTTTAAAAGGTACCTTGTGCAGGCCACTAGTGAAATTGGCCTAGTTCGCAACAAATAGTTGGACCCTTTGAGACACCACTTTGGTTAAAATATTGGATCATGTGGTGATCTAGGGGAACATAAAAGGGTGCAATTTGGTCTTGATAAAAGACTAATTCCTTAATGTGGAATCACTATTTCAACCTAATCATGGATCCATTGTTGCAAATTGAACTAATTCAATTCTTGGTGACAAGTAGGTTGCATTATTGCTGATAATGTAGGTTCATCCTTTGAATAAAATTTTCCATCCACAAAACTTTAGAGTGGTAGCCATTGCATGAGGTTTCTACATCCGGTTACAAAGGTTATTTGAGGAACACATAATACCCATGAATGTCGATAGATGTTGATGGCTATGCCACCAATATCATGAGTTATATATCTATATATGACTTTGAGGCTATTGTGCCAATACCTAACATTGACATACTAAAGTTCGTTAGATTGCAATACATAATGGGATGTAATTTCTTTAAAAATGAAATGAAAGTGACTTTTCATTTATACATTTTGTGAGTTGGTAAGCCCTAAATATGAAAGTGCATGGACTTTCACTAGACATTATCATTCCCGATCATTTTATACATTTGATGAAATGGATACTATCTTATCTAGTAGATAGACTTAATTCAATTCTAGAACCAAATTTTAAAAACTTGATGAACTCTAAGTTGATTCTAACCCAAGAGTTGTGGAAATAATATTATTATTTGCAGATGCATTCCTAATTGAGGAATTGTGGGGTAGCCAATTTACAAGTTACATTCTTTATAAGTCATAGAAAATTTTTCTATAAAGATGAAAAGGTAGAACATCTTTATACTAATTCTAGAAGAATGGGGATGGTTCACATAGGATGATTCACAGAGGTAAAGTGCCCTAAATAAAAAATGGATAATATGACAAAAATCGATTATTGTTTTTGATATGAAATAACAATATTAAAATATGAGTTGATAATGGTTTATCATTGATTCAAAAATCCATTAGTAAATTTGTTTTATTATGACTAGTGCAGTGATATGTTAAAAATCCTCGAAACAAATTGTGAATTGAAATATGGTATAGTTTTATCATATAGCTTTAGATAAAGCTAGATAGAAGCATGTGGTTTCATATATTTTTGGAAGGATTTCTTAGTTGGTGACTAACTGTCACAATGGTAAGTTTGGACATATACGACTTAAACATACCGTATAGCAATTGATCTCAGATGGTACATGGATCCACTAAGAAAATGTTCACTAAAAGATCAAGTATAATAACATATCGAGGGAAATGTGCTTAAAAGCCTACTAAGTAAAGATCATAGTAATGGGAACCCAATTACTAGCACAATTGCTTGTGATTAACAAGTTACTAAACTTAAATCTACGGACTCTAATTAATTTAATTTGTTAGAATAATAATTTAATAAAATAATAGACCTGTCATAAATAAAATATATTAATCTTATTAAAAGTGTTTACGCCCAAAATCGATTGAATTTATTTAGAACATCACACTCACAAGAAGAATGTGATGTTAGGTGATTACTTCATGATATCAACACTTACAAATTCGATTTGAATATTTATATAAAACCGAATATACTTTTTTATCTCTAAATATATAATTCGTGTTCGGTTAAGATAAAAGCTAGATTTTAAGTAGATTTTGATAAAAGTTGAGGATTGTGGTAGAAAAGTTATGGATCCTTTGAAATGGGTGGTAAAAGTTAATTTTTAGTTTTTAATTAAATTTTTAATCTACATTTTTTTGAACCAAACAATGATATATTGACTAACTCATTTGAAGTAAGGAAAAAATTTTTTTTTTTCTAAAATTTATTAAGCCCCAATTTGATTTAGAAAGATTTTTAGTGGATTTTTTTGAAAATTGATAAAATGTGTGGTTGAAAAGTTGTGGATACCATGAAACATGTGATTAAAATAAATTGTTAACTATAACTTAAGATTTTTAATTTGATTTTAATTTATTCCAAATGAGGGCTAAGTAAATAATTTTGGAGTCAAAGCCTAATCTTCATTTATCACCTCTTAGATGAAAAAATAAAATAAAATCAATTATCATATCTTTTTCTCAATAAGGTGACAGCAATGGCATTTTAATTTTTCTTTTGATATGTGTCAAAATCATAATTTCCTTATGGATCTTGTACTCTAACCACTTCCATACCAGATCTAAAAAATGAAGCCTCATTCAACACAAGATCTCAAGACCTCCATCCCTTGCAATAGTAAAGCTCCCACTACTAGTTTTCTACACCATCAAAGCTGTATCATTTGCTTAAACGATATTTCAATTTTTCGAAGAATCCAACCAGTACACTTGTGTCCTTGGTCAATCGATTTACGGTAGACCATGCTATTCCTACATATTTTTTAGATGGTTTTGATCTATGACCAACCGATTTTGTATCAATTCGAGATTTGTTGGACTGAATTGGTCGATTCGATTTGATTCTCAGAACATTAGTTATTACACACTAAATATGTAATCAAAATAAATATTATAATTGTTTGTGCAAAATCCACAAGCATTTAGGATCGTTGACAAGTAATATATTTAGTGAGTTAAAAGTATCGTCCCATGATGAATAAAATTTAATTGAGTACACTATTATTTAATTAGATTCAAAGTAAACAAAATAAATTTTTTTGTGATTCTTAATTAATCAAATGCGAATTTAATACATGTATGGGAAGAGTGTATTAGATTACGAGTTCACCTGTTATTATCTATTTTAATTCTTGACTACGTAGCTAGTTTCATTCTTGCATTCTTGACAATCGATAATTCGATTGTAATTAATTTTCTTTTCCAAGACAAATTAAATCTATCTCATTCATGACTCCAATCTATTCCTAGTCCGAATTTAAATGAATAGAACGCATTCAATTTCACAATTATTTCAAAGATTGCACACGCGATAAATCTTATTCCTAAAATTTATTGCACGCATGTTAATCAAATAGTGTTCTACAACTATTGTGAGCTTCACATCATTACAACAAGCAACAATATATTTAATTGGTGATGAAACAATCAGATAATAAAATTAAGCATGCAAGATTAATCAAGAATTGCCAAAATTTAACTAAATCATGTGTCTTGAATTAAAAATAAATAATAAAGGGTTTCATCTTCATTCAATACATGAGAGGAATTAGCCTAACATAATGTTAGAATTAAACACATAAAAATGAAAAGACATCACTGAGAAATTGACGAAATGTGATTAGATCCAAATTAAAGTTGTTGTCTTTTTCCCAATAGTTGGCCGTTAATTGTGTTCCACCGTCCTAATTCTACGTGTGTGTGTCTGTGTGTGTGTATATGTGTATATATATATGTGTGTGTGTGTGTATATATATATTTGTGTGTGTGTGTATCTATTATTTTCCAATTCCCAGCTAAGTGCACGTAGGTGTATATGTTCTCAACTACGACTGGGCAAAACTTTCGAACCGAATCCAAACTGAATTCGACGGTTCTTCACAAGTTAAATACCCGAACGGGTATTTGAATCGGGAACCGACGGGTACGGTTCGGTTCTCAATTCTAGACCAAGCACTGAATAAGAACCATATCTTCCTAATTTTTTTATATTGAATAAATCAAATTATTTTACTTTTTTCTAAACAAATTAACTAATTAATTAATTAGGTAATTGATTGATTCTCCATCTCCCATGCCCTAGCCTAGCTAGCTTGACCCAACCCAACCAATTTCTAAATCCAATTTTTTTGGCCCAATTGATGATTAAATCAAATGGTTGTTAAGTATTAGTAATACTTAAAAATATTTTTTCTCTATAACTTCTAATTCAAAATTTTTTTTTATGTAGACTTGAAGGTTGAAGCAAATGAATTATTGATATGGATCGCCAATATTTTAGTATTACTGTCTACTTTTTGGTATTTGTATATGTTGGTCTATTAATCTTATTGGACAACTTGTTATTTATATGTTTTTAAATTGAACTTTTTTAATTTGTAAAAGTTATGATTGAATATGTCATTAATTGTATTTATCTAGTGTTGTTGTAAATGTTTAAAATATAATTATGGTACGGAACCGAACCGAATCGAACCTGAACGGTTCCATAATTATATTTGGAGCCGACGGTTCCACCTACTAAATATCCGAAATTTTCGGTTTGGTTCTAAAGAGAATCGAACCAAACTGGACCATGCACCAGCTCTATTCTCAATTGCTGTTTATTGATGCGTTTGTGTGTGTGTGTGTGTGTGTATATATATATTCAGCCCACTTCTTCTCTGATTTCTTTCTGCCGCCAGTTTGTATGTATGTCTCCCTATAAATTCCAAGTTTTTGCCTTTTTATTTCCCTACCAGCTGCTGCCTCTCTTTCACTCCAATTTGAAGTCCTCTCTTTTATTTCAGCCCGCCGTCTGTTGTACATATACATAACCCCTTAACCCCAATCAATTTTTGGTCTAGTTTGGAGTCTAATTCCTTGGATAAATTACAAAAAACTAGAGTCCAGCCCATGTCTCTTTTCTAATCCAGCAATTTGGTTGGATTTATTCCAATTAAAATCCAATTGCTTTTAATTTTCATTCCAAATACAAGTCCAAGCTTGATGCCCATGTAATGTATACTTTTCTTCAAACAAGCCCTTCACTTTTCAAAGTATGAAATTTGATCCCCCAAACTTTGCATCAAATAGCCAGTTAATCCTCCATCATTTTTCAAATGCTTCAAACGAGTCCATCACTAAAAGCACAATGAAAATTAACCTAAGTTAAATAGAAATTAATAAACTGATGACATAAAAGTTCAATAAAATTGTCTAAATAAGTGCACAAATTGTACTCATCAATAATCAATTATAAAACAAAAAAAAAAGGAAAATAAAACTTTTTTTTTCACCTTCTGATTAAAAGATATGGCTGATGTATGACACTATGATTGGCTATAATCATTTGTGATACGTTTGAGGAATTGGGGACGAGGTCCCTCTCCTTGCTCCATTCATCATTTGGGATGAAAAAAATGTGGTATAGTTGCCATCCCCATATGACACAACCCGAATTTCTTGGCACGACACAATAAAACGAAGGGCCAACCGTGTTAATTATCAATCATGGGTCTTACCTTAATGTTAGCCATGCATATTTTTTATTTCAGATAAGTATAAAACGATCAATATAAAAGTCCAACATAACAATTGGCTCCCCATTTCAGACCAAGCTAATGGAATATTTGAACATAAGCCTTTAAAAGTTACCAAATATGCTTATTAATGGAAAAATTGGAGATGAAAGTGATAAAGAACTTAAAGGAATATAAATGCAACAATAAGAAAAATTAGAAGCATGTAATGCAATTAAAAAGTGGTGCACTAGAAGAAGCACATTCATGGTAATATAACCATCCTCGTCATAAACCTCAAATAAAATGATTAAATTTTTTAAGTAATTTACCCCATTTTAAGGTTATTGTGTTCTATGAAAAGCTTAAAACTTATTACACTTACAAGTAAAATCATGATTTAAACCTATTTTTCCACACTTAATAAATATTCTAACTAATCAATTGAGATAAGGATTAAATTCTAGTTCATTAAATCTATAAACGCTACCATCGCAATGGTTAACCTAAATGGCATAATGGTGAACTCATAATGTCCGTAACGCATTCTCAATACTGCCTTTGGAATATCAGAATTCTAATCTTGAGCTGGTGATAACTGATAACTTGACATTAAATTGCTTTTAGAGTATACATTTGTACCTCTCAGTTGATCAAATAAATCATCTATTTCTAAAAATGGGGCAATTTTTCTTAATAGTAAAGTAATTTAAATTTCTATAATCGATGCACATCATCATCGATTCGTACTTTTTGTTGTCAAAAGGCATTGCACTCTTAAAGGAGATACTATGGTCGAATAAACATTTTAGTCCCGCAATTACTACAATTTTATTTTCAACTCCTGCAACTCTTAGTAGCCATTCTCTATTATGCTTTGGATAACCATTCTATATGGTGTTTCAGATACCGTTACACTATGTGGAATAAGTCAATCGAGAACTCCATTTGCCCATTTGCTAGTGTGCCATAGAAATCAGTAAAAGCATGAGCTTATCTTCTAATATAAATAATTGCACGGTCTCATGAAAGGAGTTGCAAGAAAACTTTCCCTGGTACTAATGAATCTTAAGATTGGCTATCAGTTTAAACTTACATCTTGATATTTTTTGTTAATCAAGTTAAGTTACACCTTCGATGACTTTTAAATTATTTATGGGCTAACTTTTAACTGATTTATAGTCTTTAAATATATTCTCCTTTTCATCTCCTTATTCATGCATTTGGTAAGTGAATCCACAATATTATCTCTTAACTTTACATAATCAATCGATATTGTTGGATTTTTGATACCTAATAAATCGCGGACTATTATGTTAACGTAGGTTAATATATTTCATAGGCATAAACTGATGAATGAAATAAGTCAAACAAACAAGTCGATGAGCTCCACTAGTCCAATTGTATTCCCTCTTGGATGACTTGAATCTTGGCTCGTTTACCTCTTTCTTGGTCCAATTAAAAAGCCTAACTCTAGCATGCTTATAAGGAATACAACCTAGCCACTTCCTAGTATGATTTGTGTGGTTTTGTCTGTGAGAAAAGGAGAATCCCGGTTGTCCCTAGAAGTGTCAAAACGCTTGTTTACTTTGTGTAGTTGATGGTTCCTTCATAGCCTATCTTTATGGTGTTTTCTCCTTGCCTTTGCGGCCATAAATCATCATCATTTCTTGTCCTTCGTGGGTAAGAATGAATAGCAATTGAGGTGAACTATATTGTTTGTGGATCATAGTCGATTGGATTGGTTGTTGGTAAAGAAAGGTATGTTGGACTTAGCCCCGTAAACACCGATTTGAAGATCCTTGAAGAGAGCTTCCGCAATATTTGATGTATTAGAGCTTCAAGATGGTGGTTTTGGCTCGTGAAATATACCAGAAAATGACTTGAAATCGACAAAAACGCAGCAGAAATCAGATCGAAGAAGATGTCCAGAAAACTGTGCAAAATCTGAACATATTTATGCAATTCTCAAATAATCCAGAAGGAGTTTGGTGAAACGGAAACTACTGGTGTGATGTGCAGGTGAAGCTCCCTATAGGTATGTGTTGCGAGGCCCACGCGTAGAGACTTTGGACAGCGCGTGTGGACACATCCTGCATTTTCTGACGACGAGGTCATCAGGCAATTTGTTCTTCACATTTTTTCTAACATTTTGGTGTTGGTAGTTTTCTATTTTAGGTTGTGCAATATAGTTGTTCTTTGGATGTTCGGGATTTGATCGTGGTTTTTTGGTTGCTGCAGTTTCTCGAGACTTTAGGACAAATAGTGATGGTCCTAAAGTGATAAATTTGCATCTCTCAAATTTACGAACTCGAATTGGTCCAATCTGATATATTAGCTTATCTCAGTTTAAATTTTAGCATTAGCGCATCATCGTGTGGGTGGCATTATGTTTCTGGTTACCGTGAAGGGTAACATTGCTTGTGCTAAAAATTTAGGAGTTATTTGCTATATTTGAAGTATTGAGTTTTGATTGCAAGTTAATAGTTGATTTTGTGCTTTAACTGTCATATAGTTACTGTGTGAAACTGTGTTGCATGAAAATTCAAACTTTTGTTTAATACCTTAGTGTTGCATTGATTATTCTGTTAGAACACTCGGACTTTACTCGTTCAAACATTCCCTTGATTTAAGATCATGAATATTGCGAAACGTTGGAAATCTAGAACGGTGTATATTAAGGCCTTAGGATTACTTTGTGTGACCTATCTGTGCATTTGGTTGTTTTATTTTCTTAAAAATGTCTTCATACTTTGAAGTTGGAATTTTTAATGTGAAATAAGATTTTTCAATTCAATAACAAAAGATAAAGGATATTTTGGTTTAACAAAAAGTTTCAAAAGTTATAGATAGCAAATTTCCTACAAACTTAACAGAAGCACAAAAAGAAGAGTATGATGAACTTGCATATAATTCAATTATTTTACACATGTTTGACACTATTTTGAGAAAAGTTGGAAAACTCGATTTTACCAAAGAACTTTAGGAAAAGTTGGAAGACTTTATATGCTAAAGTCTACTCCTAATAAATTGTACTTGCTTGAACGATTTTTTAGTTTTAAAATGGATCCTTCTTGACGACAATCTAGATATTTTTAACAAATTAGTTGAAAACATTGCTAATTGTGATGAAAAGGTCTCTAAAACATATAAGGCTATTATCATGCTTAATTTCGTGCCTGATTCATATAGAGAGAGGTTGAGAATGCAATTAAGTATGGTGGGGACACTTTAATACCCGAGATTGGCATAGACTCACTTAGGAGTAAAGATATGGAGCTTAAGGCTGAAAAAGAGGATAAGAGGAGTAACGAGTTACATATGATGAGTAGTATGAAGTTTAAGCAAATGAATTTGGGTATAACTCAAGACGGTAGTGATTCGAGTAGTGACTCGAGTGATGAGGGTAGTAAAAAGAAGCGCAAGGGATGGGACAAGTCTAGTGGTAGACGGTATTACAGTTGTGGTAAGTCTGAACACTTTATTAGGGACTATCCCAAGAAAAAGGTAAGATGAGAGGTGAGGCGAATTTGGCTTTAAGGTCGAGTGATGACCCTAGTGAGATTTATTGAGATTAAACCTAGTTACTACATGTGCATTTGTGTGTGATCCTTTCTGCATGCGTGTGATAGCCTAATTCTTGTTGCATGATCATATTCTACATTTCAAAGTATTTGATATGTGCATTTGAATGAGTTTGAGGTAATATGATTATTTAGTGTAATTGTTTGCATGCATAGTGGGTTAAGATGCATCTGCAGCGTGGTATATGTCTTTTGGTGAGGTAGAGTATAGATGCTAGAAGTATATTGTGGTTTGTAACGGGGATGTGGAGTGTAACATTTGGATCGCGAGTGAAGATGTGATTAAATGCCTGGAATCCTTTATCTGTAAAGAGACATGATCAGGAGGAGTGTGAGAGAGGTATTTTTATCACTTCTGTTAGGTGGAGACCCATTATCTGTGTAGGTTGGAAGAAATGATGTGATGATAGAGGATTATCTCGTGGACTGAGGATCTATTGTGACCAACCAGTTACATAAGTTTCGTGATCAGTCTAGTGAGCATGGTAGGCAATGAGATGAGATATGTGTTCTCAAGGAGTGAGTAACATGGAATGGGATACGATAAGTGTGTTGAGATCTTTTCGTGGAGTCATTTATCATTATTGCATATGCAGTTGACCGTGTGTTTGATTAACTTAGTGTTAATAGGTGGTTCTATGTGAACATGTTTCTAAAAAGATCTATGTGTAATATCCTATAATATATCATCATCACATGCGTATTTGCTCTTGATTGTTTACTGTTGAATATTTGCTTCTATTTGGGTGTTCTTGACCTTAGCCTAGGTGAGTACATGGAGCAGGTATGGTACGTGTTTCAGGTTGGAAACACTAGGTAAGGTCTGCAATCCAATTTTATTAACTATATTGATTATGCAAGTGCTAATTGTGTGTTTTGATTGCTTGCAGATTTTTGGGCATTAAAGTGGAGATTTGTTGGATTTTTGATACCCAATAAATCCCTGGCTAAGATGTTAGCGTGGGTTAATATATTTTATAGGTATAGGCCGATGAATGAAATAAGTCCAACAACCAAGTCCATGAGCTCTACCCATCCAATTGTACTCCCTCTTAGATGTCTTGAATGTTGGCTCGTTTACCTCTTTCTTGGTCCAATTAAAAAGCCTAACCCTAGCATACTTATAAGGAATAAAACCTAGCCACTTCCTAATATGATTTGTGTGGTTTTGTGTGTGAGAAAAGGAGAATCCCAGCTGTCCCTTGAAGTGTGTAAAAAATGGCCCTTAGAAGTGTCCAAAACGCTTTTTTATTTTGTATAATTGGTGGTTCCTTCATAGCCTATATTTGTGGTGTTTTCTCCTTACCATTGTGGCCACAAATCATCGTTTCTTGTTCTTCATGGTAAGATTGAATAATAACCGAGGTCAATTATATTGGTTGTGGACTGGAGCTGGTCGGATTGATTGTTGGTAGAGAAATGTATGTTGAATTGAGCCCGAAAAGCATCGATTTGAAGATTTTTGAAGAGTGCTTCCACAATAGAGATAATTCTATATGATGAGATTAAGCCCATGTTTGGGCTCATATTTTTATGAGGTTTTGGGAAAAATATATTTTGGAATAGTAATTTTTTACAAAGAACCACACTCAAGTTCTGTAGCTTTTGGTCTGCTGAATGAGTGGTTAAAAATTAAAAAAAAAAATTCAATTTATGTGCAGTATTATTTTATCAATTAGTGTTGAATAAAAAGAATATATTAAGGCCTTGTGTGAGTCACATTTTTTCAAAGAAATACATATTTAAACAGTAATTTGACATCATTTTAACCACGTATTCTATAATAAAATAATATTACACGCAAATTTAAAACTTTTTCTCATTTTTTAGCTGCACATTCTCCATTAATCTACTATTCCAAAATACATTTTTTTCAGATAATGTGGCTCAAACACATACTAGAACTAAAATGAAGCCTAAATAGAAGCTAAGTATCAACGATATTATATCTACAGTGTGTATTTGTGTTTCGAAAACGAGTCATAATAAATAAAGGAAAGCCGAAAGAACAAAAAAAATAAGCCCAATGAATGGGAACGTGGCCTTTCGCGATTTGCAAAACCACATCCCAGATCGCCTAAACAGGGGTACCCAGCGAACCGCAATTCAGCCACGATTGCGACTGAACCAATATCCCACAACTATTAATTTCGCTTTATTTGGTTCCAAAATACAGTTTTTCGTACGGGTTTGGTCCTTTTTGGTCTTTTTGTTCCAAACTTCAATTTTGATACGAAACTCTAAAAATCTTCTAGTGGTCTCCAAAACTACATAATAGTATGAAATAGCTACTCAAAAGTTTCAAAAGTGTGCAATTTAGTCCCAAAACTTTTCAAAAGTTCAATTTCATTCCCAAAACTTTTTGATTGCTCTATTAATATTTCTCACTCCCATCCAAACCAACTACTCTTTAATTTCTATGAATCAACTATAAATTAGCTCAAAATCATCCATCTTGACACCAATTGTATCAAAGTTCGAATTCTACCAACAATTAACAAAATAACATTAAATTAAGTAGAAATTTACACAAATATATCCAAGTTTGTTAACATAAAATAAATACATAAAACACAATTATCAGTCAATTGTTAAAAAACACAATTATTAATATATTTTTTCCTGCATAAAGCCCTGTAGAAATTATGACTAATCTTAAATCAGATCCTTCTTTAACAGCTTCGCCAAAAGTTGTCAAACCAAGTGAACACTATGAATCTATCGGAACCTAGGGTCGCAGCATGACTAGGGAAATTTCTGTTAATCCAGAAATCACTACTAACTAAATATATCTTCATCTTTTGTCCCTTTCTATATATTTAGCTATTTTTTTGGAGTACAGAAGCTCCAATAACACATGTTGATTCCAAATCGAATTTTAATGAACTAGATTATATGACAATATTGAAGTATACTAGATCAAACACCGAAAAACAAGGTTTAGAAGTAAAGAAAAATACAAAGGATTAAAGGCAAATGACAATGTTTATTAATTCAACAATATGGAGAATACAACGCAATTTAGCAATTGGCTTCTATCCGTTACACTACCTAAACGAACAAAGGAGCCTAATATTTATACTACACGGCCAAATCCTAAGTAGAGTCCCAAAAGGTAAGAAATTAGGTCGCAATTAGGAATTTGATCTCCTTTCCAACTCTAGTCAAATTGTGCTTCTTTAATCTCCTAATTTGAGTCGCATTCCTAACAATCTCTACCTTGACTCAAATTCCGGCGCAACGAATGAAACTCCTAGATTTTAAATCCATTTGTAATGAAATAAACTGGCCGAATCTCCTCAACACGGTGACCACTCCATATAAATTAAAAACTCATCCTCTGCCCTGCATCCACAACCGATGCCCAGAGCCAATATTCGAGTTTCCAATTCCACCAAGGATTAATATTGATAACATAGGGCCGAAGCACACCTTGTAGCAAAAACCATACCAGATGCTTAATCAGAAGGTCCTTTACTAGAATTATCGCCTTCAACATTCCCAGAAGCATTCCAGACATTGTTGATACCACGGTACCTACACTCAATGAGTCCTATCCCAACAACTGAACATAGTGTACTCATTGAAATTAGTGGCAAAGCGAGATCAGCAACGCTCTCCCTAGTAGTGTTTTGAACTGACTCAGAGCTCAACCCAAGAGGTACTGTACTAAACTGAACTTCCATAATGGTACTAAACTTGTCTAAATGTTTCCTAACCGATTTTGGACTCCCTGCCAAATGTACAATTGGGATCTCCTCCGTCCCTCCAATACAACTCGAACTCCCTTTCGGACCTTCAAGACTCAACCTCCTCCAGAGAATTTATACCCTTTTGCATCCAGAGTACTTAGCGAAATGAGATTTCTTTTCAGGTCAGGAACATGTCGAACCTGATCAATTGTTCAAAATGTTCTATCTCGCAGCCTCAATCTAACTCGATCGAATATGTAGAATACAAAGCAATTTAGCAATTAGCTTCTATCTGTTACACTACCTAAAATAACAAAGGAGCATAATATTTTTACTACACGGCCAAACCTTAAGTTGAGTCACAAAAGGTAAGTTTACAATTAAGAATTTGATCTCCTTTCCCACTCTAGTCAAATTATGCTTCTTCAATCTCCTAAGTTGAGTCACATTCCTAACAATTTTCTCCTCAAAATTACCAAATAACATGAGCAGGAGAGTTTGTGGAGTCAGATTTGCACAAGTCATATTAGGGCTTAATCAACCTCAGAGCATTGAGAAAATGGACTAGTCTCGGGAATCAAAAAATCAAAGAGGGTTGGTTTTCAACTCTTGTTTTCTTTTGTTTTCGTGTCATAAAATGATGGGCTTTTGTTAATCTTGGAGGTATAGATAGATAGATATTTCACTTTTGAGGACGAAAAAATTTGCTAGTTTTGTTGAGGAATTTTTTAAGATAAAAAGTTTTAATCCTTACAAATGAAATTTCTTGTTGTGTATATAAATATGTACCAGTGATTGAGTTCAACATGGTTTTGAAATTAGGAAACGATTGCTTTATTTGGTGAAGGATATGCAACGAGGTCTGATGAAGAAGGATTTGGAGGAATCTATGGAGGGAACCAGTCTATTTCCTAGGAGGATGAGGAAAAAATTGTTCATGGAAATGCCCCGGGTACGTCTCTCTCTTTCTTCAATCACCGTCCTCCACGTCTCTAAACATGCCTTATCAAATTCATAGTGCCGGATTAAAATCTAAATTATAAATAATTAATTTTAACTAAGTATTTTATGTCCAATCATACATTGTAACCATAATTTTTCAACCACACATTTCATATAATTTTATCAATGTATGCTAAAAATCTTATTTTAATTCCCGGGCTATACTTGTAAATCGGTATGACACTTCAAAAAAAGTTGCCCAATTTTTTTTTTTAATTTGACATTGAGAAAACTTTAGGGAAAAAAAATTTAATCATTATATTTGGAAACTTGAATTAAGAACTGAATATTATTATGAACTTTTTGTAGGTTTGGCTTTAGGAAACAATTTACTTAATTTCAGACTTAGTTCTTAAATTGCAATAAAATTACTAAACTGTGTCAAACATTTTTTTATAATTAAAAATTAAATATTCAAAATAAATTACAATTTTTTGAGATCCTTTACGCCAGCGTATTCAAGGTATTTGTTTTCCGTTCTTTAACCTAAGTTTAGAAAAAAAATGTTTTGTCACAAATTTGTTATTGATTTTCTTAAAAACAAAGATATTCTTGTATTGATGACTGAAGTCTGGATCATTTGTTTATGATGAAGAATACGACAAATCTCAAGGAAGTGAAGTGAAGTGAAGGAGAAGGAAAGAGCTCGAAACCAGAACATAGTTGAATCGTAAAGCTAAGGGACCATTTCGGTTTAATTTAAGGCCAAAGGTACATTAATTTCCTTTTATCCCCCCCCTCCCAATCAGAATGATGGGCATTTCTAGGATAAAGTTTCTTGTAGTAATAAAAAGATTTTAATGAATAAGAGGATTTTGGACGTCTAATTTCCACTTGTACTTGGTCCTGAGGGGACACATTCATTTGTATCGTTTTATTTATTCATTTATTGTTTTAAATTCTTTGAGAATGCTTGACATTTGCTTTGCAAGTGGTTAATATTACATTTGTATATGTTAAAATATTTAACCTAGTTAATTGCATTTTTGGCATATTATAGTTTATTCCAACAGACAATCAAAAGTTTTTTTTTTTAAGAGTTTAGTAAGAACTATATGTATAATTTTACATCAGATTTTGGGAAGTAACAAATTGCTGTTAGTTTCTTAATGATCTATAATTAAAATACTGAATTTTACCATATATTGATTATTTCTTTTCTACTGTGTAGTCCATGTTTTGGTTTCATAATTGTACTCCCAACGATGACGATAATCACAAGTAAAATAAATATCAATTTTAATAATTTTGTACACATACATTAATAATTCATTTATTTATTTATTTTGTTTATAAAAGTTTAAATGTTAAATTTGAAATATATAGTTTTTTTTTTGAAAAATGTTTTCTAAGTATTAATTTATTTTTGTAGCTAGTTATATGTGATCCGTGAATTTATAGACATAGAGTGATGCGAGAGGAAAGAGAGCATGCCAACATGGATCTTTTATTGTTTATTAATCAGAATGACGAGGCTTTTTCACATATTTCTAGGTTAAAGCCTCTTAGTAATAAAAAAGATTGCAATTTTTTTTTTCCAAAATTTCCACTTGCCCCTTGGTACAGAAGGGACACATTCATTTGTGTGTGTGTGTGTATAGTTCTTTGAATGCATAACATTAATATAAATGAACTTACGTCTATAAGTTCTTAACAAATCATTAATATTACGTTTGTATATGTTAAAACATTTAACATAGCTAATTGCATTTTTGCTTGTTACACTATTTATTGTTCGTGAAGAACGTGATATTATTTTCAATATTCTAAAAGAAGAATATTGATTTGTTGCTTTTGAATAAGCAATAATAAACTATAACTTGCTCACGAAATAACACATATTCTGAATAATTTATATTTTATTGTGTTCCTGAAGAAACTCAAATTAAACAATTCAATACTGGTTTGTAATTTTAAAGAAAGTTAATTTTCTCTATTATTAATATTCAAGAAGAATATTAATTTATCGCTCTTGAAGAGCATGAATTATAATTTTCAATATTTTCAAAAAAATATTGATATATTGCTCTTAAAGAAAGATAATATGCTTTCGAAGTAGTACATTTTCGAAATATATATCTTTTTGAATTCATGTTTATCTCTGAAGGAAAACATATAACTAATAGTATGAGGACATTGATTAGTTTAACTAATTGAATGATAAATGATTATATGAGCTTTAATCGTATTCTCCGAAATTAAATCGAATTATATCTTATATTTAATGAAGAACCAAAGGATTTTTCAATTTAATCGTATATGATGTTTTTTCATGAATTTTTTCTTTAATCATCACTAGCTAAAATAGGGATTGAATCCCCTATATTTCTTCAAATTAATTAGGGTGATAAATGGGGGCATATCATCCTCCACGTTAATCATTTAACTATTATTTGTATCTAATAAATTTGATACATATGCTAGATGATTACATGGTGTTCGCAGCATAAGATATGCAAAATTACTACACAAATTTTAAATTATGGGCATAATTTTTAGATTGTAAAATCGAGACTCTGTCCTGTTAATGCTAGTGGGAATAAATCTCAACATTTTAATAAATATAGTTGGGATGTCGATAATGGTATAACACTATTGTTTGTTAAACGTCTCCAATTTATTTAATTGAGAACAAAGTACTTCCATTTTTGTTTAGTGAATTCTATTCCGCATCATGCCAAAATCATAGTTTTTCCTATTATAATTAGTTTATAGTCATGGCATAATTTTTCCACATAATTATTTTGATAATGCAATGTATGTAAAATTGAACCACCACAATGTATTGAGATGGAAAATAAAGAATGCTGAGAATAAATGCGTAGTTTGAACCCTTATTCCAAATGGATAATATTTTATAATACTGAAAAAATGATTGTTAATTTGAATGGGCAATTCTCTCAGCATTAGGGGAGGAATTAAGAAGTTAAAAATAATGTAGAAATGTATCATCATCTAAATCCTCGCAAACTAGAAGGTCAATAGATAATTTACTTAGATACATTTACTACTCAAAGAGATAAACAATAACTCATGAACAAGTTTTAAATGCTCCAACATGAATTGATATCATATGAAGTTATATATAGATGGTATTCGTAACTAATACAAAAAATCTTCAAACGAAAATGGAGTAATTAGCAAAGATGATCATATTAAGGAGGCATATACTCTTGATGAGTATTTGTATATAACAAATTATAAAACTTCATATGAGGTTTAGATATCTAAAATAATAAAAATTGAGATATATCTTAATAAATTATGTCATTACGAGAAAAGAAATAGAATCGAAAAGAAAAATTTGTCAAAAATAATTTAGCATAGTGTACTGCATCATATATCGAGGAATCAAAATAAAAGCATCGATATATATATGTATATATCGAATTAATGATTAACCAAATAAAATCAACGCATGTGGTATAATCGACTTAACGATATATATATATATATATCGAATTAATGATTAACCAAATAAAATCGATGCATGTGGTATAATCGACTTAACGATAATTTGTTGAAGAAAGGCTACATAAATGACGATATTTGTCCGTGTGTCTTCATAAAAGAAAATAAATATTGGTTTTGCAATTGCGGTAGTTTATATCGATAATTTAAATTTAATTAGAACTTCTGAAGAGTTCAACAAATTGCTAATTATTTGAAAAAATGAATTTGAAATGAACGATTTGGGAAAATCAAATTTCGTCTTGGGTTGCAGATTGAACACTTACCAAAAGGATTATTTATATAGAAATATTTGAAAATGAATTTGAAATGAACGAATTGGGAAAATCAAATTTCATCTTGGGTTGCAGATTGAACACTTACGAAAAGGATTATTTATATAGAAATATTTGAAAAATGAATTTGAAATGAACGATTTGGGAAAATCAAATTTCGTCTTGGGTTGCAGATTGAACACTTATCAAAAGGATTATTTATTCATCAACCTATATATAAATAAAAAGTTTTAAAATATTTCTATATGAATAATGTACATTCATTAGTATAACCTATAGTTGTTCGATCACTTGATGTGAAAAAAATTCATTTCGTCTACTTGAAGATAGAGAAAATGTCATTGGTCTTGAAGTACTATACCTTAGTGCAATTGGAATATTAACTTATCTTACATAAATTTCAAACATAAATTTGAGAATCTCCATCTTTTAGTTGAAAATACAATCTATAAAGTACCAATTCACTACGACTCAACTATATCTATAAATTCCATAGTTAAAATATATTATTAATTGAATTAAATTACCTAGGCGATTGATTAACTAAACTTACATATCTATAAGGGAAAATCATACAGTGTTTGATAGTATTACGAAAGAGAACAAAACTACAGTCTTTACCTCGCAGTGTTCAATAATGTGAAACACATTAGTGCAATTGGTACTTTATAACTTTCTTGATTTATTCTCACGGACACTAGATATCCAATTAGTATCAGTAAATCCTTCTAATATTGTCAAAAAAATAGAAAATCAGAGACTTAAATCCTTGGTTTTCTTCAAATAACGAAAAACCCTCTCGATAGCCTTCCAATGGTCTTTACTTGGATTGCTAGTAAATTGACTAAGTTTACTAATTGAAAATGATACGTCGGGTCTTGTAGATTGTACAGTATGCATTAGATTCTCGAAAGCACTTGTATATTCAAGTTGTGCTATTACTCTTCTTTCATTATTCATAAGTTTCAAACTTGGTTCAAATGGAGTATTAGCCTCTTTAATGTTTTAGTGTTTAAACTTATTAATCACATTTTCAACATAATGTGATTGACTTAACATATAACCCTCACTAGTATTGGTGATTTTCATACCTAGTATGATATCCACTCAACCAAGATCTTTCATTTTAAATGTGGAAGATAGAAACCACTTTGTTTATTTTATACCTTGCATTTGATTGCTGACAATCAACATGTCATCCACGTATAAAAATTAGCACAACATGATTAACACGGAATTTTTAATACAAGCATTTAACAAAACGATTATGTTTAAATTCAAAAGACATTATTGCTAAGTTAAACTTTTCATGTCATTTCTTTGGTGCTTGTTTTAATCTACATACGGATTTTATCGGCTTGCATACTTTATCTTCATTTTTTATAGAAAAAATCATTCCGGTTGTTCCATATAGACTTTCTCATTGAGATCCACATTTAAGAGTGTCGTTTTAACATGCATTTGATGTTTATGTAAATCATAGATTGAAGCTAAGTGGATATAATCCTGATTGATTTTATTTGTACAACTGGCGTATACGTGTCAAAGTAATCTTTTCCTTCTTTTCATCCATATTATTTAGCCACTAACCTAGATTTAAAATTAAGATACCATATGCATTGTACTTCCTCCAAAATACCCATTTGATGCTATAGGTTTTGATCCAAGTGGTAAATCAACTAATTTTCAAGTGTTGTTTGAAATTATTAACTCAATTTCATCATTTACACCATCATTTAAAAAGACACTATCTCTAGATGACATTGCTTCTTGATAAGTTTTCGATCAATTTTCACTTGAAGAACATACGGAATAGTTCGTAACATTTTTCTCATTTCTCACAACTAAATAAAAAGAAATAAGTTGCGAATCTAATTCATCTGGTCCTTGCACTTTCCCCTTTCGAGGTCTTTTGCTTATGTGAAATTCACTTATTTCAACATCCTCTGAAGGTATTTCTACTTGTGATCTTGTAGAGCTAAGAATCTCCACTTGAGATTCTCTTAGAGAATTATTATCTGAAGATAACATATTCTCAAATAACGCCGCTTCACTAGATTCAATAATAACATTGGTTTCCAAGTTTAATAAATGATCTGCCATATTATTTTGGGCATATCCTACAAAAGCGTATTTGAACCCTCTAGGACTCAACTTAATTCTTTTAAGATTCATGTTTTTACTATAAGCAAGACACCCCCACACTTTGAAATAACCGATATTCGTTTTTCTCCTTTCCACAATTCATATGGAGAAACCTTAAATCTTTTCGAAGGAATCTTATTAACCACGTGACTTGCACTTAATAAAGTTTCACCCTATAAGTTAGATGGCAACTTAGCATTTATAAATAGCACTTATCATTTGAACTAGTACCCTATTTTTTCTCTTAGCCAAATCATTTTGTTTGGGTGTTATATGTGCACTACATTCATATTATGCTATGTTCACAAAAAAGATTAAATTTGCTAGAGAAATATTCGTCTGCCCTATCACTTCCATGAATTTTAATCTTTCTATCTAATTGATTTTCAACTTTGGCTTTGTATATTTTAAATATGTTAAAGGTTTTATCTTTATGTTTTATAAAGTAGATATAGCAAAATCTAGAATGATTATCTATGAATGTTATCTATAACCTCATCTAATTATCATTCCATTTAATTTACATATATCGAAATAAAGTCAAGCAAATTAGATTTCCTTTCAACACTATGAAAATGTTTATTAATCATTTTAGACTTAACACATAATTCACATTTGTTTTATTCTATGTTTTCACATGAAATCATTCTGATTTTAATAATTCTTTTTAGAGTAGAAATGCCAGCATGTCATAGTCTATCATACCATAAAGAAACAAACTCAACAACATAATTTAAATTTATAGTTATATTGATATTATCCTCAATAGTACAGAATTTGACCATTCTGTCACTAGAATAGTTTTTTCCAACAAATACACCATTTCAGGAAAGTATAATTTTGCCTGACTCATATATCGACTTTATTCTTGATTTTCCCAACAAATCATCATTTACAAGATTTCTATTCATATCCTGTATATGTAATACATTTATTAATGTGATCTTCTTGCCGGATGTAAATTGTAAGTATATGCTTTCTTTGCCAATAACATTTGATTGAACTTCATTCCTCGTTTGAATGTCATCTACTTCTTGATAAATTTTGAAAATGGGATCTCTCATAGCACACATGTATGGTGGCACAAGTGTCATACCACCATCCATGAACCTTTCCTTTGATCGAATTTACAGTGCTCATGGTAACAATGATGTATCAATGGAGTTTACTTTACCTTCTTGTATTAGTTGTTTGCAATGTCTACAATCCTCAGCACAATGTCCAAATTTTCTACACACATCACACATAATAAGAAATTTTATATTTCTTGTTGATCTTGTTATCTTTGTTGGGATTTGTAGATTTCGTCTTCTTGAATTCTTAATTTTATTTGTTTGGTTGATCCATGGCATGGGTTTTGGATATGCCCTCATGAGAATGCTTATTTCCATCTTATGCCCTTGACAATTATGAAGGATTTTCTTCATGTAACATTTCCATAAAGATGACAATTTTAATTTGACTGCACCAACTTGGAAAGTTCAAGGAAGATCTGTCTTCATTGCCTTTATTTTATTGACAATGATTTGCAACACATGGACGTGTCCTAACAAAGGTAAGTTATGCAAAAATTTGAAATCAAAATACATAGAAAAAAAAAAATTTTGTACCTTCCTCCTTGGCCTTGCATTTGGTTTCTTACAATTCACATATCTCATTTGTCAAGGTATCTCTACTTATTCCTTTTCGCCCTTGTTTCATCAATGTCATTTTGGGTTGGTTCTCGTAATGGCGCTAAGTCTTGATCCAAGATATAAGAGACCTTTAAGGTTGTAAGAAGAAACTTCAACTTGTCATTCCATCTTTTGAAGTTTGGCCCTTCGAATCTGTCAAGCCTTATGAGGTCTTGATTCATCATCTTTATCATAGTTGTCGTTGTCTCGTTCTCCTTATTGAAAATATCGTTTGAGATTGTTGAACAAAGTTGACGAAGAACAAAAATAAAACCAGCAACAAGAAATCACCAAAATGGAATGTTTGAACACAGTTATGAATTGTTGTCCTTAAATGATATTTTTCACTTTCGGGGTAAGTGCTTGAAGGAATTATGACAAATAATTTGTAGAAGTAACCAAATCATAATCCAAGTTTGAATCAAGCAAACAAGAGTTGGAAAAAGGAATTGAAAAACAAAATTATAAAAAAAAAAAAAAAAAAAACTTGGTTTGATATTAGATTTTGGATGTAATTGAATCAATTTGATGTTTGTGATATGTTTTTAATTATGAAAACCACTAATATATATGGAATTACAATCAACATGCGCCAAAAAAATGCAAAAACCAAGCTAAAAGGGTATAAAACTCATCAAAACGACACTGGAATGCAAAATTCCAATGGACAAATTTTTGTCCTGGACGCCCAGGTAGTTCAACAAAATGACCACTATAACTGCAACACATCATTGGTTTTTGTTCTCCTTTTGTTTTTACTTGTTTTTCTCATAGTTAATCATTTCCATCACTTCCGAAATTACTCATCATTGTTAATTTGAACAATATTCAACAACTATTTAACAAAACCTACCAAACAAGGCTTGCTCGATTTATCCCATTAAAATAGATCCTATGGCATTGTTAAAAAAAAAAAAAAAAATGGATGCCGTTGTGGTTTACTATTGAAGATGAAAGATCATTTTGGTGAAATATAAAACCAATTTGAGATTGAGTGGGTCCTTTAGGTGTTGCTGTTTACCTAGAAAAGAAGCATATTAAGGTTTAATTAGGGGTTAAAAGTAATTTATCTCATATAAATGGTTTCTTTGATAAATGTAGTTATTAAAATCAGTCTAGCTCAACCGGGTAGATCAAAAATCGTTATATTGAGTGCAATGACAACCCAATTTTCATATTTTGATTGGGGGGGGGGGGGGGGGGTGTTGTAAAATTTTTTTTAAAAAAAAAAATTTTATTTTTATTGAAATTATGTCAACTATCCTTAATAAGCAAAACTTTAGATTAATACTATTAAAATTGATTAGAACTATAAATTCCCGTAATTATTACCTCCAAATTGATTTTACCCTTTTCCGAAATTTTGCTACTTTTGAAGCTTTTTTGAGTTCTTGTAATTTTTTTGAATAATCACTTCTTCTTTTAAATTCTTGTCACTTTTAATTTAATAAATATTATTTCTTTTCATTTTTTCTTTATAGGATTAAGAGTTAATTATAATGAAGGAATATTGATTTAAATGGACATGATATGTTACGTTTATATACTTTTTATCGGGGATATACCTTTACGGTTTGAACTTCATAAAATTGTCCAATTTAGCTTATATGTAATATAAAGATACGTCATGGAATTGCATATCAGTGACAACGATGCCAACTTCATTTCTTTGTAACAGTGTCAAAATTCAACTTCTTTCAAAAAGTGACATTTCATAAAAATTGCTGTCAAATTTAGCTTCTTGTAATATGAAAATACGTCATGAAATTGCATATCAATTACAATAATGCCAACTTAATTTCTTTTTAACAGTGTCAAAATTTTTCTTCTTGAAAAGAGTGAGATAATCATGTCACTTTTGTTAAGAAAAAAAGAATAAAATGATTGGTCATATTGGGCCACTGAGAAGATTATGCAGGCTACTCGAATGATAAAAAAGAATGAAAATACAATAAAACTTGATCCTTACCTTTTCAAATTCTTCTTCATATATTGCTATGTATGTATGTATTTTCTCTAATGGTATCTCTTCCATTGTTGTTTTGGTTTTAGTTGAAGAGGATATTTTATAATTATTAGGGTTTTATGATTTAGTCGAAGAAGATATTTTATGATTACTAGGATTTTATTTAAACGCAAATTCTAAAATAATATAAAAAGGATCAAACGAATTTAATGAAAATAAAAAAAAAGAATAAAAGTGACATTCTATGTCCTTTTTTTTAATAAAAGTGACATTGTGTTACTTTTTTATTATTACACAGTAATTTTTACTTCTAAAAAATCGTTCATATGATTTTTCAAAAGATCCCCATTTTAAAGGTATTTTTGTAAGTTGCCCAAGGCGAAATTAGGTCAACTATCCTTAATAAGTAAAACTTTAGAATAATACTATTAAAATTGATTAGAACTATAAATTTCCCTAATTATTACGTCCAAATTGATTTTGCCAATTTCCGAAATTTTGCTACTTTTGGAGCTTTTTTGAGTTTTTGTAACTTTTTTGAATAATCACTTTTTTTTTTAATTCTTTTTGTCAAATTTAGCTTATATGTAATATAAAGATACGTCACGGAATTGCATATCAGTAACAATGATGCCAATTTAAATTCTTTGTAACAGTGTCAAAATTCAACTTCTTAAAAAAAGTGACATTTCATAAAAATTGTTGTCAAATTTAGCTTATATGTAATATAAAAATACGTCATGAAATTGCATATCAATGACAATAATGCAAACTTAATTTCTTTTTAATAGTGTCAAAATTTAACTTCTTCAAATTTAACTTAATTTCTTTTAGTTTTACCCAAGGTTGTACGTGCAATCTATTGAAAAGACAATTTCAGTCATTTTGTTACTTATAGATTCATTATCTTGTCTCCATAATAAATTTATTCATCTCTGCAAAATGAATGCAAATGAAATAGTGTGTGTGTGTGTGTTTTTTTTTTTAACAAAAAAAATAAGTGTGTCACTTTTAATTTTCAACAAAGCTCGGGGTACTTTTTAAGTTTTGCCATGTCAACACTCCCATTTTTCCATATAAGCCAAAGTTATTTGTCAATCGGCACAATGACATCTTGATAATTAAAAGAAAAAAATATCCTTAATGGTTTTGTTTAAAGGATAATAATACCTTTTAAGGTACGATGTAAGAATCAAACACTCCGCACTTAAAATTTCAAAATCAAGTCACTTTTTCTCTATTTATTTAGCATAGATAAAAACTCTTTCATTTTTTATCTGCTTCAATCTTAGAATCTCATAAATTTATTAAACGTTCATTAAAAAAATATTGTTTAAGTCATTTCGATTCAGTAAGTATATTTACATTTATTTAATTTCATTTCTGCTAAATTAGTACATAATTTTAATTTTTAAATCTTATTTCAATATAGACAGATAATTTTTGCATTTCTTAAATAGATCTACAATTTTTTAAGCAAAAACAAGAAAAAATTTCATCTACGTGTATATTCTTTCAATCAGATTCATGACCATCTGAAAAACGATCGACCTAGCCTTTGGGACATGAAGAAGAGTCGGCCTAGCCATCTGGGCAGCTTTTAATAGCTGGCTCTACCCAATTGGCCCAAATATATTTTTGTTATCATTATCTATTTTTTTAAATTTTGTCTCATAATGCAAATACAGGATTATCAATAGTATCAATTGGTTACTTTGATGAATTTGAAGGGAATGAAAATGAATGATGTGCATACAAATTGAAAAGTGAAAGATGTTGTGCTATTGAAATTGTGATAACATCGAGTACATTATATGGAGAAATGTACCATGATTTACAGAACAAGCTGGACCTCGATCCCTTTTAGTACGATATGGAATTAGGATTTCTATTCAACAAGCATATATCCATTTCAATTCTATCTATAAAGGTTACTTCTGAAGTTGAAATGAAGTTTCTAATTGAATTGAACAAAAATCGCACGACTCTAATCTGCGTAACTTTAGTGATGAAGAATATCCTCGAGAGTGAGCACGAAAATTTCGATTGAGGGGATCGTAATGTAAATGATTTTTGGGACACTGTGAAAATAGCTCTCGAAGATGATGTGATTATTCTCAAGACAGTTGTTTCTCACCATGATCTCACAGTTACGTGCAGGATTCCTTAGATAGTTGAAGACAAGGAAGATTTCTTTATTACGTCGGCTACATAAGTGGGATGGGAACTCACAGACTGGATCGAGTGCACAATATATATATGTTTGCATATGATTCACAATGAAGAATTACATATCGACTAGCTATTTGAAATAAAGAGAGATTTGCAAGAAGCTGTGCACCGTATCACATTGAAACATAACGTTGAATTTAAAGTGAAGAAATTAAATAAATCAACCTACACAATTATATGCATTGATGATAGTTATATTTGGCATGAGTGATAAAAATGTACATGAATGAATTTTTTATAGTTTGCAAGTATGCATGAGAACATATTTCTGATGTGTGTATTTATCGAAATGATCATTGTTTATTGGTTGACAGATAATGCACAAATTTTAGGACCTATAAATGATTTAAGACCTTCAGATATCATTAATGACATCTGCCAAGAGTACGAGGTGATTATACTCTACCAGAAGATTTAATGAGTTTGGCCAATGAGAGTTATGCTAAATTGGCTAGTATATTGCAATAATATTGGGATAACTAATCATGCCTCAACATTTTTTTTATTGAGAAGGAGCTCGGGAATCGCTTCAAGTATTTCTTCATGACTTTTGGACAATGTATTCAGGGACTTCAAAATGCGATGCTATTCCCAATTTATTTCGACAATACAACCATGAAATCTAGTGATGAAGGCAAGTTAATTATTATTATATGTCATGACACCAACATCTAAATTTACCCTCTTGTATTCGCATAACCTATAGCAATAATGATATATTGATGCGTTAGTTCTTCAAAATGCTAATGAAAGTAATTGGGGATGTTGATAACCTTGTATTTATAGCTGATCAAGTACAATATATAATAAAGGGTATTGTTGAAGTTTTTCTCGAGGTACATCATGGGAATTACTTGTACTATATACAATGTAACCTAAAGCTAAATATCGAGACAATTTCATTGTTGCATTGTTTAGGAGAGCTGCAAACGCTTACACTTTTGAAGATTATAAAAAGTTTATGTTCGAAATAGACAGTAAATTACATTAGTAGAAGTATCTAAAAAATATGGGGATTGAACACTGGGCAAGCTCACATTTTTCAGGGCAATCTCACATTTTTCTGGATGTTGATACAATATAATGATATCAAATAGTGCGGAGAAACTCAAGGCATTATTCAATAAGGATCAAGACTTACCAATTTTCTCATTAATTGAGTTATTCACAAAAAGCGACAAAATTAGTTTCATGATTGACATGTAAAATCATAGAATTTTGTACAGGTGCACTAAGCCCAACTTAGGAAGATAAATTCCCTAGAGATGTGAAAAGGTATGCGTAGAACTACTGGATCAGTTGTGCTTCTCTATGATATTTGGAAGTAATATTGTATACATAGTGGACTTGACAATTAAACACCTGCACTTGTAGAAGATTTCAACAAGAAAGTGTTCCATGTGAGCGTGTAGTCGCATTGGTTATGCATAGAGGCATTGCATCGAGCACCTTATGCTTTCCTTATTATACAGCTAATCTTTGATGAGTAGCATATCCTAAGACAATATTTTCTCTACCAAATGAAGCCGAGTGGAAAGTTCTCGACCATATTCTCCCATTTAATACATTTTTGCGACCATAAGTCAAACTGCATGGTCATAGACGTAGACGTATGCCTAGAATAACATCTACTGAAGAGATTGGGAAATGTCCCCTCCACTAATATCATTCTCTTTGCCTCAATCGTGAAAGGAAAAACGATATAATGAGATGGCAATCTCAACCTGTTGCTAACTACCAACTTTGGCATGTTAATAGCACGCTTTGTATCCTTTCATCACTGTCAGAGCACCTCCCACATAAAAATGACATCCTTTATCATGTTGGGCATACTTTTCTCCTTCGCCACCACCTCCGGTACTCCCTCTATCACATCATTTACCATTCGAATGATCATGGCTCAGTTACTCCCTCCATCTCAAGCCCCATAAGATCCTCCACCAAACCCTCTATCTTAAGCATGGTCACATCCTCTATTAGCTAGATAGTCACTAACTCCATCACCATCGGGCTATGCCTTTCGTCCTAAGAATCTACAATCTTTTTTCACACCCTCCATCTTGGGCATTGTTACATAATTTGTTACCCCCAATGGTCAGTGGGTCATCACCATCAAGGTTGTCCCCTACGTCCCGTTGATGGACACCCTCCAATATTGGGACCTTCCCCTCTATAGTTGCTAAAATGATTCGAATGCAATAATCGATGGCCATGACAAATCATTATACCCTATAAGATCCTCTCTTTCAGTGTCTCTACCGCCTTCTCCATCTCAAGTATCGCCTGTCCCCTAGCATTCCCTCGTCAACCTACTGCATTACCTCGTAAAACTGCAACCTCATTATGAAGGTTTCCTAAAATCGGCTCATAACGTTCTAACATCATGTCATAACTCTGCTACTTCACCTCTCATTTCCCGTCACAATGTCCCTATCATCTTTCGTAGTGCTCTTATCTTCTCTCAAATAACCTTAGTTAGACTACAAATAAATCATCAAAATAATAACTCTGACTGGGTATAATAAATTCATGGAAAAAGCGTTCAGATATGCGAGAAGGATATCTTCTCCATGAAGCTGATTTTATTGATGGAAGTGATCTCCCCGATGAAGGGAATTGTTGATCTACTGGACGACGCTTCTACATATATAAGAACTCTTGCATTTAATAGCTTGATGAAAATATTACATCACAAAATGGTAAGCAACAAATTATATTCAATTATCATACCTTATCTCGATCTAGAACGGACTTAGGCATCGAATTACCTTGAGTAGGTGAAATCAATAATTCAAGTACATAATTATGACCCTCATCTTCCATTGACGCTATCAACTTAGTGAGGACTTCAGGCTGACATATTGACATTTTAATGAGTTGATGATCATATATTGAGATTGTAAAAGGATATATAGTATTAATCGTAAAAGTATAACACTCATCTCAAGTTTGTTGATGAGAGCTGATAATTGTTTTGCACTTGGCTTATCATGTGGTCATCAACGATGCATCCAAGGACAACGTATCTCACTTCTTTTGTTATACCCATATCTGCAACACTTAATGTAGAAGGCCGAGAAATAAAATAAAATTAGGCTATTATGTTGTGATGATCTAGCACCACGAGCCTATCTCATTCAAAAAACAAGTTGTGGAAGCTCAAACCATTTAAGATTTTGAAAGCCCAAGCCATAAATTAATTAAAAGCCCAACAATTTAAGAGATTAAGTTTAAGCAAATTTGATTACAAAAAATTAAATGAATAACTGGGTTGCCCCAATGGTCGTCTACATGGTATTTTATAAAGGCAACCCAGGTTTGAATCATCTGTTGATGTCTTATAAAAAAATTTATGAATTATTTTTTAGGCTTGAAAACTCTTCAAATTCATAGTTAAAGACCCAATTTAACAAACTTAGTGATAATACAACTCCTCCCATTTAGTTTTTCATTAAAAAGAAAGGTTACAAGAAGTGGAAGGTCACTTTTTCACTACATCCTTCCTTAAATCCGAATTTCATCTTATTTTCTCTCAAAAAATATATTTTTATGTCAATTTAAGCTAAGGGAATAACAAGGGTGAGAAGAACAAAGGCTTTCTACACATTTGTTCTTTGATATCCAAGAAAATTTAAGGTAGGTAGAGGTGAAGTGTTTACTTCGTTTTAAATTATGATCTTCGATAAATGTTTAAATGAAATGGTACCTCCGGGTACGATGCTTCGAAACTACAATAGTTTGAATGATCATTCTCCAGGTCTACGTATTATGATAATGCTATAGTAATTAGATGTTGCCAAAAATCCATCTACGTGCGACGGTATGAATCAATAGTTCAAAATTTCTAGTTTGATAATGAAATGCACCGATGACATCTATTGAGTTTCAAACTCATGGGTTAATTCCCTTTCTACAGATTGATTTGACATGCTTGGGAGCGTGGATGATGTCTGATGGAGATGCAACATGCCATGGAGACAATGGTGATTTATTATCTTTAATAGATTATGAAATGTTTACGTTTGCTTTAAATTAGATTCCTATAGATGTCATGTGTGGATCCATTCTACAAACATTCTTTGTGAATAAATTACGTTTAAAAGTAAATATATGTCATAGGAATAAATTTACAAATCACTGTTTACAAAAAATATGTTAGCAATTTAAAGTTTTGCTGTCTCTTTAAAAAAAATCAGATCTGCCTCGTCTTTAAAAATTCATAACTCCTTCATTACTTGGCATTTTTATACGAAATTAGTGGCGTTAGATAGAGTCATAAGTTAGCTATTGAATGAACTTGGAATCATATCAATTCAATGTTGGTAGAATTTTATATGTCATTTTAAGTGAACTACACCGGTTTACCTTTCAACTGGGTCGCTACTAGGTTTTGAAAAAATATTTTAATACCTCATATGATGCCGATGGAAGCTAATTTTTGATTATGCCCTATTATAATGAGTGTACTATTTCACATTAAATTTGATGAAGTTATAAGGTTGATAGCTATACATATGAATTTATTGACACTTACCTTACGAGATAGAAAAAAAAGAAAACAACTTGGTTTAGTTAGTGTTAACAGGATTTGGGAAATATTTTAACACCTTATATGTCACCAACGGAAGCCAAATTTTGGATATGTTATATTATATGATGTTCCCTACTTTTGCTTAAAATTTTATGAAATTTTAACATTGATAACTATACAAACGAGTTTATTTATTAATTTTATAGTAAACTGCATGTTAGAAAAAATATAGTTCTTAAGGAATTTTTTTTAAAACTAAATGTTTACTTTTCATTAAAGGAATAGTTAATTAAATTATTATTTTAAATAATTTCTAAGTCTAACGCTAAGATACAATGGATTGAGTGACGTTCTTGTCCATGTGGGTCGGGGCATTATAGCGTGGTATCAGAGCACAAGTTTAATCGATTCTGTAGACTTAAGTGTATTTTATTTATGAAATGAGAAAAATGAAATATTTAAGGTACTCTATGGCATCTCGCATCCATCAATCGACCTCATCCTACGACTCAGGTATGTTTAGCTAAGCAAAGTTTAAATCTTTCTTATACAAAATGTTATGATTCTATAGTTATGTTTTCCATGTTTTGCTATGTTTTACATTTTTCTTTGTATATACCTTACATGTAAAGATAAATGTAGTCTGAAAAAAAATGAGTCATTCAAAAGACATTTATTGGGCTAAAGCTTAGAGTTATGGGTCGCAATTGGCAAAGGAAAGTCAAAAATTCAAGGGAAAGGAACCATATTAGTCAATAGGAGATAGATATCCTAGCTTGCCTATAGTTTGAGAGTGACAAATTTGTAGACCTTAACAATCACATACGAAACATGTACCAACATTGGCTAAACGCAAAAAATGAGGATTAGTGATTGACAAGCAATAGGTCATTTACTAAAAACTCTTACACATTGTGAGAAACAAATCATGAAGCTTATACAAGAAAATATCCTATCCCAAAATTTTGGAAAGTGAACCTAAGGAACTTGACTTTGAGGTTTTCGCAATGCATGTATCCATAATTGGGAGACTAAGATCGGTGATGTTATCTTCCACATGGGATCCGAATAGTAGTGACCACCGATGATGAGGTCGAACTATCGATTGTGACCAATACTAGCAAAGAAGAAGAGGAAAACCCAGAGGAGGACCTAGAGGAAGACCAAGAGTGAAATGACTAAGATTACTCGTTTATTAAAAAAAATTAATTATTAAAATTTTCGAAGGCATAAACCCCTACCTTCGATGGAGCATCTGGTCCACTAGTAGTTGAAGACTGGCTTCGTAAGTTAGAGTGAATTTTTTGACTCATCAATTGCATTGACGCCCAAAAGGTCTAGTGTGCGGAGTTTATGATTATCAGTGATGCAAGTCATTAGTGGGATTTGATGTCCCAGACTAAGACCCAGAGCAACAACTAACGTTAACATGGAGAACAATTCAAGGAGGAAGTGATAGACAAGTATTTTTCTCAGTCTCTAAGGGATTTCAAGGAGAACGAATTTCTTCAGCTCAAGCAGGGTAATATGTCCTTAATTGATTATGAGCGAAAATTTGACCAACTCTCAAGGTATGCTCCACACCTGGTGGACATGAAAATTAAGAAGACTCGAAGGTTTTAGCAAGGGTTAAAACCCAGACCTAAGCACGATTCTTATGTCACATCATTTCACATTATACCATGAGATGCTGGAGCAAGCTCATGCTATTTAGTATCAAAAGGCAAATGTAGAGCAACACCATCAATTATACAACCAGTAGGACAAATGACAAGTTGTAGAGAGAAAATGGAATGGTCAAGACAAAGGAAAAGGCAAATGGAAAAATAAGAAGGCTAGCTAATACTGGACCTAGTGCTAGTAAGGGCATAATAGCTGCAGTAGTGCCATGTCCTAAGTGTAGTAAGCCTCATCGTGGGGAATGCTTGTATAGGAAGAATGCCTATTTTCGGTGTGGTAAGTCAAGATATATTGCTAAGGGTAGTTCCACATTTGCTCAGAAGAAGGATGATAATAATTATCAGAAAAAGAAGGGGAAAGCACGAGTTTTTACATTGACTCGGAAGGATGCAGATGAAAACTCAAATGTGATAGCAGGTATATTATTAATATCTGATATACCTGCTTATGTATTGTTTGATTCAGGAGCTACTCATTCTTTTGTATCAACATCTTTCATTGCTAAATCTAGTATTAATTGTGATAAGTCAAAGAGTACACTAGAAGTTAGCATTCCCTCAGGCAGAACATTGAACACAAATCAGTTTGCTAGGACGGTGAATCTTAAAATTGTGGGAAAAACATTTGAAGCGAATTTGTATGTGATAGAGATGAAAGACTTTGATGTGATTTTGGGCATGGATTGGTTAGGATATAATTATGCAACCATTCGTTGTAGAGAAAGAGAAGTGTCTTTTCAGAAAATAGGAGATGAACAATTTTCTTTCCCTAGAATAAGACCAAACCCTATCTCTGACTAGTATCAGCCTTACAAGCTAAGAAAATGTTGAGAAAGGAAGTATCTCAAGGATTTCTAGTTAATATCTCCGGAGAAAAATTGGCAACGATAAAGATTGAGGATGTACTAGTGGTACAAGAATTTATAGATGTGTTTCCAGAAGATCTACCTAGTATTCCACCAGATAAACAAGTAGAATTCACAGTAGATTTAGTTGCCAGGCAGTCCCAATATCTAAAACTCCATGCAGAATGGCCCCAAAAGAACTTCAGGAGTTAAAAATTCAGTTACAAGAACTGTTAGACAATTGGCTTTATTCGACCAAGTGTATTACCATGGGACGCATCGGTATTGTTTCTAAAGAAGAAAGATGAAAGTATGCGGATATGTATCGACTATCAAGAGTTGAACCGTTTAATTATCAAGACCAGGTATCCTCTCCCAAGAATCAAGGATTTGTTGATCAATTGAAAAGAGCTAAGGTATTTTCCAAGATCGATTTAGGATTTGGATATCATCAATTGAAGGTTAAGGAAAGTGATATACCTAAGACAACTTTCAGAACTCGTTATGGACATTACGAGTTCACGATTACGCCATTCGGATTGACAAATGCTCCGGCAGTGTTTATGGATCTAATTAATAGAGTATTTCATCAGTATTTGGATAAATTTCTTATAGTCTTCATTGATGACATTCTAATTTATTCCAAGAGTAAAGATCAACATGAAGAATATCTTAGAATAGCGTTAGAAATATTGCGTAAGGAAAAATTATATGCCAAATTCAAAAAGTGTGAATTTTGGCTTGAATGAGTTGGATTCCTCGATCATGTAGTTACTGCCCAAAGAATTGAAGTAGATCCGATAAAGGTGGAAGCAGTAACTAATTGGAAGACACCGATGGCTGGATAATATCGGAGATTTATAGTAGGATTCTTCAAAATAGATGGACCAATGACACAATTGACAAAGAAAGGAGTAAAGTTTCAATGGACAGATAAGTGTGAGCAAAGCTTTCAAGAGTTAAAACAACGATTGAGTACAACACCTGTATTAAGAATACCTTAAGGTTCAGAAGGATTTGTTATATATAATGATGCATCCAAACACGATTTTGGATGTGTACTGATGCAGCATGAAAAAGTAACTGCCTATGCGTCAAGATAATTGAAGCAACATGAGCAGAACTACCCGTCGCATGATCTAGAACTTGCAGCGATAGTTCATGCATTAAAAATATGGCGACATTACTTATATGGAGGGAAGTGTGACATTTACACGAATCATAAGAGTCTCAAATATTTCTTAACACAGATGGAATTGAATATGAGACAGAGACGATGGTTGGAGCTAGTAAATGATTATGATTGCACTATTCATTACCATCCTAGTAGGGCTAATGTTGTTGCTGATGCTCTATGCAGAAAGTCGATGGGACAGCTGGCATTATTTCCTACTATTTCGATGGAGATTATTAAAGACTTCGAGAATTTGTGAATCGAAGTGATTACACACCAGAACAAGTCACTGCTCATTTAGCAACTTTGGTGGTTCGACCCACTCGTAGAGATTGAATCATAGAAGCACAAGGTAAAGACTCATTTTTGCAGAAGATCAAGAATGAGATTGGTACTGATAAGAGAAATGATTTCGAAATAGCTTCTGATCAGGCACTAATGTTTAAACGAAGAATTTGTGCACCTAAGGATGAAATTTTGAGGAAGGAAATATTGTATGAAGCTCATTCCACCTCGTACACCGCGTATCCTGGTGGTACGAAAATGTATCGAGACCTTCGAGATACTTTTTGGTGGAGGAACACGAAAGGAAGTATAAGCTTATTTGTGGCAAGATGCATAGTATGTCAACAAGTTAAAGCAGAACATCGAAGACCAGCAGGGTTATTAAATCCATTGGACATACCTGAATGGAAGTGGGAGAACATCGCAATAGACTTTGTGGTAGGATTTCCAAGGTCAGCAAGAAGACACAATGCTATATGGATAATAGTGAATCGTCTAATGAAGTCGGCTCATTTTCCTCCTGTAAAAATGACGTTTAGTCTAGATCAGTTGGCGCAGTTGTACATTAGAGAGATTGTAAGATTGCATGGTGTCCCTGTGTCCATTGTGTATGATAGAGATCCAAAATTTACGCCAAAGTTTTGGAAGAGCTTACAAGAAGCTATGGGAACAAAATTGTATCACCCTCAATCTGATGGTCAATATGAAAAGACCATTCAAACTTTGGAAAATATGCTAAAGGCATGCGTTTAGGATCTAGGAAATAGTTGGGAATCGTATATACCTTTAGTAAAAATTGCATATAATAATAGTTTCCAAACAACTATTGGAATGGTACTATATAAAGCTCTCTATGGTAAAAGATGCAGATCACCTGTTCATTGGGATGAAGTTGAAGAAAAGAAAGTTTTGGGACCAGAGATAATTGAAAGAACAGTTGAAGCCATTGATAAGATCTGTACCAAGATAAAGGTCGCGCATAGACAAAAGAAAGTTTTGGGACCAGAGATATTTGAGGTTGGAGAGAAAGTTTTTCTAAAGGTGGCACCAATAAAGAGTGCACTTAGGTTCATCAAGAAAGGCAAACTATGACCTCGTTATATCAGGACTTTTGAAATACTTGACATGGTCGGGAATGTGGCTTATCGATTAGCTTTGCTTCCTAAACTATTAGCCGTTAACAACGCGTTTCATATATCGATGATCAGGAAGTATGTGCATGATCTTAATCACGTGGTAAATTGTCAACCCCTAGAAGTACAGAAAGATTTATCTTATGAGAAATTACCAATTAAAATACTGGATCGAAAGGTTCAAAATTACGGAACAAGGAGATTCAACTGGTCAAAGTGCAATGGAATAATCATGGAGTAGAAAAATCTACTAGGGAAAGAGAAGAAGAAGTCAAAGACAAATATTCGAAACTCTTTGCGAATCTATAAGATAAATTTCGAGGAGAAAATTTTGTTTAAGGTGTAACGGATGTAGAAACCCGAGAAATAAAATGAAATTAAGCTATTATGTTGTGATAATCTAGCACCACGAGCCTATCTCATTCAAGAAACAAGTTGTGGAAGCTCAAACCATGTAAGATTTTGAAAGCCCAAGCCATAAATTAATTAAAAGCCCAACAATTTAAGAGATTAAGTTTAAGTAAATATGATTAGAAAGATTTAATGAATAACTGGGTTGTCCCAATGGTCATCTACTAGGTATTTCGTATAGGCAACCCAGGTTCGAATCACCATGTAGATGTTTTTATTAAACTTTTTATGAGTTATTTTTTTAGGCTTAAAAACTCTTCAAATTCTTAGTTAAAAATCCAATTTAACAAACTTAATGATAATACAACTCCTCCCATTTAGTTTTTCATTAAAAAAAAAGGTTACAAGAAGTGGAATGACACTTTTTCACAACATCCTTCCTTAAATCCGAATTTCATTTCATTTTCTCTCAAAAAACAATATACTTTTAAGCTAAGGAAATAATACGTGAGGAGAAGAAAGGCTTTCTACACATTTGTTCTTTGATATCCAAGAAAATTCAAGGTAGGTAGAGGTACAAGTGTTTATTTCGTTTCAAATTATGATTTTCAGCACTACAACAATTTGAATGATCATTATCCGGCTCTATGTGTTATAATAATGCTATAGTAATTGGATTTTGCCGAAAATCCATTTACGTGCGACGATATGAATCAATAGTTCGAAATTTCTAGTTTGATAACGAAATGCACTGATGTCATCTATTGAGTTTCAAACTCATGGATTAATTCCCTTTCTACAGATTGATTTAACTTGCTTGGGGGCGTGGATGATGTCAGATGGAGATGCAACATGCCATGGAGACGCTGGTGATTTAATATCTTTAGTTGATTATGAAATGTTTACGTTTTCTTTAAATTAGATTCATTCTTTGTGAATAAATTATGTTTAAAAGTAGATATGTGTCATGGGAATAAATTTACAAATCACCGTTTACAAAAAATATGTTAGCGATTTAAAATTTTGCTGTCTCTTCAAAAAAATCAGATTCTGCCTCGTGTTTAAAAATTCATAACTCCTTCATTACTTGGCATTTTTATACAAAATTAGTGGTGTTAGATAGTCTCATAAGTTACTATTGAATGAACTTGGAATCATGTCGATCCGATGTCGTTAGAATTTTATATGTCATTTTAAGTGAACTGCAGCAGTTTACCTTTCAACCGGGTCGCTGCTGGGTATTGAAAAAAAAATTAATACCTCATATGATGCTGATGGAAGCTAATTTTTTATTATGTAACTACTTCACATTAAAATTTGATGAAGTTTCAAGGTGGATAACTATACAAACGAATTTATTGACACTTACCCTACGAAATAGGAAAAAAAAAAACAGCTTTGTTTAGTTAGTGTTAGCAGGATTTAGGGAAATATTTTAACGCCTTATATGTCACCGATGGAAGCCAAATTTTGGATATGTTATATTATAAGATATGCCCTACTTTTCCTTAAAATTTTATGAAATTTTGACATTAATAACTATGTAAACGAGTTTATTTATTAATTTTATAGTAAACTGAATGTTAGGAAAAATATAGTTCTTAAGGAAATTTTTTTAAAACTAAATGCCGTTAAAGGAGTAGTTAATTAAATTATTATTTTAAATAATTTCTAAGTCTAACGCTAAGGTACAATGGTTTGAGTGACGTTCCCGTCCATGTAGGTCGGGGTGTTACACTTAATGCCAATGGCAAGCTATAGACATCATACTTATGCTTGAGCTTATCTGTCTTGGGCATCGAATTCCTCCTAAAGACGATTAATGTATCCTCATAACATCTCTGCCCCGTGGATAGTTGTTAAGGGCATCAATATCATCAACATCTTCAAAATGAAAGATGTCAATTGATGTTTTTTGTCTCGATACCTCAGTACACGTTCAAGGATAACCATTAAGCCTAGCTTCGATTTGTCCAACCAGTGGTCGTAAGCCCTGAATGCATCCTCTAACTGTGGCAGAACTAAAGTTGTTTGTATTGGAAAATATTCATTCAGCAACCTTTTGTTTCTCGAAATATAGGTCATCGCTATTTCTTCACTCGAACATTTCAGTCTGGTGATGAGGACAAACTCAAATAAAGAAAATCTAGCTATCTGGTTGTGCCCTAAATTAAAGTAGAGTGAATCACCATGGAATGGTTTAACTAGCTGATATAGTAATCATCAAAGAGCTGCCTTGTAAACCATCTCTTAATGGATAGAGGGCCTCAATCAAAAATAGCGTAACATATCTACAGGCTTATCATCGAACAACTTCAATATCGTCGTAAAGCTATCAAAGTTATAGTTCAAAATAACCTTCCCGAGAATCTGTCTTATCCTAACGTCGATCTATAATACAAAATTTTAAATGTTAGAACCGCGAAAGTTTATGCAATAAATCATAATATCAAAAAATTAAACTAAATGAATTGTTTATTACTACACTCAAGAATTAATGGATAATGAAATAAAAGAAATGAAAGTAAATAAAAATTAAACAAAAAGAATTAACAACAAAAAAATAATTAAATTTAGAAAATGAAAATAAAATGAGGAAAAAATTTATGACTTTCAAAAATGCAAAAATAATAATTATACACTAATTAAAATTATAAAACATAGAATCGAAGTTAAGATAAACAAAAAATTACATTTAAAAGGGAAAAAGAAAAAAAATCAACAAAGTTTAAAAAAATTTAAAAAAAATCAAAGGACATTCATTGAACTACAATTTATATTATAAAAATTTTAAATTGAATAGATAAAATTAAATTAAATTAAAAAAATATATGAAAAAAAATTACCATTAACAAAATTGAAAGGATGCATAATTAAAAATTATACATTTTTAAATAATAAAAAAATAACAAAATTAAAAATTAAATCAATAAACTAAAAAGGAATTAAAATAACAATGGAAATTAAATAAAAAGGAAATTAACCAACACTTAAATTGATGGAAAAAAGAAATTATAAAAAAGTTAGACTAAAATTTCAAGAAAAAGGTGATTGGGCTATCTGAAATCCAGATGTCACAAACAATATGGCCCAGTTGGGAGCAGACAGCCTCTGTAAATGAAGGAAATCGCTATATCTCAAGATCTCCGTCCCCAAAAATCACAAATCTACTATTGTTTAAGCATAGTACACAAAAGTTCTCAATGGAAAACATGGAGCAAAGTACTTGATTTATTCAATTAAAAGTTAATTGTGGAGCAAAGCTAACCTTGTAGAGAAATGGTGATCTCTAGAGGTGATCGACATGGGCCCGGGTTGGCGGGATGGGTTAATAAATCTTCAAAACCGCTATGTCTTTTTTTCCCCAGTTTTTCGTATCTTTCTTTAAAGGTATTCATGGCCTTTTCAAGTTTTAAACATTTTTTTACATTTTTACCATTTTTTTTGTACATGATCAAAGGCCATTGCAGTTAGATGCCCAACCGTCTAAGCACTAATTCCTCATCTTATTTGTGGCACGTGCTTTACCAACAAACTTAAAATTCTTTCAGCATCATTTTTGCTTTAGAGTAAACTTGAGTGACCATTTGTTTAAATTTTTGTTTGTAATATGCAATTTTACCAATTTTAAAATTCAATTTTGTGCAATTTATCTTGTTTTTCTATTAACACCTCAAATTTTTCAGGCCTTTCGCTTAACCTAATTCAAATTCTTCAGATCTACACAACATCCTACTACAAACTTTGGCTCAAGAACACAATTAGCCACCGTTTTTTTTTTCTCTCCGTAAACAAGAATTTAAGAAACCTAATTTAGTCTTACAATCTTGAACGGAAGGATCCAAATCTAAACAACTTCCCAATTCTCTCCTATGTCATGGACAAGATTCCCAGCTTTAAATGTACTTTCTCCACTACTTGGGTGTGATTGGATCATCCTTAGGGTGTGCTCAGATCGCAAGACTATTAGATTCATTAACATCGTAAATATTACGGTGTTTGATGAAGGATGTGTACTTTTCATGACTTTTCAAAATACCCCCACACGTAAGGGCATTTATTTATGTGCCCCTATTTTAATTGGACAGCATATGAATTAGTCAAAAATCAATGGAAGAGGTCGGTTTCAATAAGAATTCGTACGATCAGCTCAACCCAAACTGACCCATAATTCTTTATACACTTAAAATATAAATTGTATGGTGCTACGAAATTGAGATTATGTAATGTAATTTATTGTTTAATACTACTGTCAGGGTTTATAGTTATTGGCTATTCTTTACACAAAATTAAAGCTATAAAAGAGTTATAAAAGTCAAAGTGTTATTTGGGTGGTTGCATAAGTCAATTAGGAGTCTTTGGGTTTGAGTATGGAATAACGAGAAAGTGTAGCAGGAATAATGTTAGTTGGCCATGATATGAAGATTTATCATCATCTGAAATATACTCATAAAGATCTGAAACATTAGACATTTTAGAAATCATCATGTGCTTAGTAAGATTAAGATTTTTTTTTTTTTGCTCCATTTTGAATCCCAAACATGGTGTCTTCAATTGTTGCCTTGACGAGCAATCTCATCGCCTCGTTGACTCGTCTTGTCTTCGATCGTGTCATTGGTCCGCCATCGACTAGCAATGGGTCTCGTCTCGCACTTGCCTTCTTCGGGCTCAACTCATGGGTCATATCATCCCCTCCCTCTTCAAAAGAATTCATCTTCGAATCTAAACCTGCATCAAACAGAGAGAGATCAAATACATTAAAAGTAGCCGAAACATTATACTCACCTGGAAGGTCCAACTTGTATGCATTATCGTTTATCTTTTGAATAACTTGAAATGGACCATTACCTCTCGGTTGCAACTTGGACTTCCTTTGCTCCAGAAACCGCTCTTTCCTAAAGTGTACCAAACCCAATCTCTCGGCTCGAATGTCAAGCGCTTCCTATCTTTGTTCGCCTACGACACAACCAACTTACTTTTGTTTTCAATTTGCGCTTTTACCTTTTCATGGAATGACTTAACCAATTTTGTCTTCTTTTTGCCATCTAAACTACTACGTTCATTCGTAGGTAAAGGAATTAAATTCAAAGGAGTTAGTGGATTAAAACCATATACAATTTCAAATGGAGAATATGATGTAGTAGAGTGAACAACTCGATTGTATGCAAATTCAACAAATGGTAGACACTTCTCCCAACTTTTCAAATTTTTATTGATTACTGTGCGCAACAATTGTGTTATGGTCCTATTCACTACCTCGGTTTGGCCATCCGTTTGTGGGTGATAAGTTGTGGAAAATAGTAATTTAGTGCGTAACTTACCCCACAAAACTCTCCAAAAGTGACTTAAAAATTTGACTCCCAATTCGACACAATGCTTCTAGGAACCTCATGTAAATGCACAATCTCTTTAAAAAATAAGTCAGCAATGTTCGTGACATCGTCCGTTTTGTGACATGGTATAAAATGTGCCATTTTGCTGAACCTATCTACAACCTAAAAATAGAATCCCAACCTCTCTTAGTCCTAGGTAAACCCAAAACAAAGTCCATCGAGATATCAACCCAAGGCTCACTAGGTATAGGTAAAGGTGTGTACAAACCTTGAGGTAAAACCTTAGACTTAGCCCTTTTACAACCTATACATCGACTACAAATTCGCTTAACATCACTTTTCATCTTAGGCCAATAAAAATGCTCCTTCAATATAACTAAAGTCTTTTGAACCCCAAAGTGTCCCATCAATCCAGCACTATGTGCCTCCCTTACTAACAACTCCCAAATAGAACAATTAGGAACACATAATTAATTTTCCCGAAATAAATACCTCTCATACCTAAAGAACCTATCAACCATCCCTTTAATGCATGACAAATAAATATCCGAAAAATCAACATCCTTTTCATACAATTCCTTAATATGTTCAAACTTAAGTAACTTAGAATCAAGAGTAGTTAGCAATACGTACCTTCGCGACAACGCATCCGCCACCTCATTTTCCTTACCTTGCTTATACCGAATGACGTATGGAAACGCCTCAATGAATTACATCCACTGCGCATGCCTCTTGTTCAATTTACCTTGTCCCCGCCAGTGCTTTAGTGACTTATGATCGGTGTGTATTACTAACTCCTTCGGCCATAGAAAAGTTGCCAAGCCTCCAAAGCTCGAACAAGTCCATAAAGATCTTTATCATATGTAGGATAATTTAAAGAAGCTCCACTCAATTTCTCACTGAAATATGCAATAGGCCTCCGATCCTGCATTAAAACTGCTCCAATCCCTATTCCTGATGCATTACACTCAATCTCAAATGTTTTGTCAAAGTTAGGTAATGCCAAATCAGGTGCTTCACACAATCTACCTTTAAAAGTATTAAATGCAAGTTCCTATTTATCACCCCAATGAAAACCTACACTCTTTTTAACTACTTTCGTGAGTGGTGCGGTGATAGTGCTAAAATTTTTCACAAAACGCCTATAAAAACTAGTCAAACCATGAAAACTCCTAACTTCTGTTATGCTTTTAGGCGTCGGCCAATCTCTAATAGCTTTTATCTTTTCATTGTCTACTTCTACCCCATTAGCACTAACCACAAATCCAAGAAATATAACTCTATCCATACAAAACGTGCATTTCTTAAGATTAGCATAGAGTTGTTCTTTCCTTAAAATGATTAGCACACATTTTAAATGTTTCAAATGCTCTCCTAGGTCATTGCTATAGATTAAGATGTCGTCAAAATAAACTACAACAAATTTTCCTATAAAGGCACGTAAAGCATGATTCATTAAGCGCATAGAAGTGCTAGGTGCATTTGTGAGTCCAAACGGCATAACCAATCATTCATATAAACCATATTTAGTTTTAAAAGCCGTTTTCCATTCATCATCCTTCCGCATACGAATTTGAGGATATCCTCTTTTTAAATCAATTTTAGAAAATATGCAAGCACCATGTAATTCATCAAGCATGTCATCTAACCTAGGTATAGGGTGACAATATTTTACCGTTATGTTGTTGATAGTCCTACATTCCACGCAAATTCGCCATGTACCATTCTTTTTCGGCAGAATCAAAACTGGTACCGCACAAGGACTCATACTTTCCCTCACGTATCATTTGCTCATCAACTCCTTTACTTGCTTTTGAAGCTCCTTAGTCTCCTCGAGATTACTTCAATAAGCCGGTCGATTTGGAATGACAGCTCTGGGTATGAAGTCAATTTGATGTTCAATGCCTCAAATAGGCGGCAATCCACGTGGTGCATCCTCCGGAAATACATCGTCGAATTCCTGCAACAAAGACTTAGCCAAACTATGGAGGGATGAGTTAGTTTCCTCAAAATTGAGGAGTGATTCCTTATAAACGAACAAGATCATCTCTTTTCTCTCAACTACCGTCCTCCTCAAATCACTTTCTTTTGCAAAGAAATTCACTTGTGTTTTCTCTCTTCTCTAGGAACACTCTTTTTCTTTTCTCTCTTGTGATTGCTCTCTCTTTTTCTCTCTAGTGGCTATCTCAATATTTTCTCTCTTTTTTCTCTAACTCACCACTTTCTCTCATTTTTTCTAACTCCTTGGCTCTCCTCTCTTCCTCACTTCTCAATTTTAATTGGTCCTCATAGACTTGCATCGGTGTTAATGACGCAAGAGTAATGGTCCTTCCATCCTTAATGAAACTATATCGATTTTTGTACCCATCATGCATAGCCTTCCTATCGAATTCCGATGGTCGCCCCAATAAAATATGTCCTGCTTGCATTGGCATCACATCACACACTAACTCATCCTTATAACTCCCAATTGATAAATTAATTAACACTCTTCGATTCACCCTCACCTCGCCACTCTCATTCAACCATTGCAATTTATAAGGTCTCGGGTGTCTCAACAATGTTAAACCTAACTTTTCTATAAGAGATACGCTAGCTACATTAGTGCACCTACCACCATCAATTATAACACTACATACCGTATTGTTGACGTTGCATCGAGTGTGGAAAATGTTCTCCCATTGCAACTCCAAGTCATCTACTTTGACGTGAGCAGTAAGAGCTCGTCTCGTGACTAGTAGATCCCCAACTGACCCTTCAACTTTTTCTTCTTCACTAACATCCTCCAACGCCGGCATGTCATCAAACTCGCCATCACTATGGCTCACTATCTCCCAATTATCCTGCAACAACATCGCCCATTTGTTTGGGCATTGAGAAGCAATATGCCTCGTTCCCAAATGCCTAAAACATTTGATGTCCCGATTGCACGACGGTTGTGCCTTCGGCTTTGATATTAGTTTGCTAGCGTTTTCATCCTTACCCTTTTGCCAATCACTTTTACCTCTAGGTGCAGCCCTGTTTTTGTTGTTGTCATCCCACTTCGATTTTCGTGTTGAATTAGAATTCGAAGCACCCAACGGTTGCCTATATGTCCCCTTCTTCTTCAATTGTCTCTCGACCTTCATTGCCACATGTAACATGTCCTCGATTTCCACATAGTGTTGCAACTCTACAACGTTTGCAATATCTCGATTTAACCCATTCAAGAACCGTGCCATGGTAGCTTCCTGATCTTCCTCTACATTAGCCCGAATCATAAGAATCTCCATCTCCTTGTGATAATCTTTACGCTTTTCGACCCTTGATATAAACCTTGCAATTTTTGATGGATTTCTCTATAATAGTAACTCAGAACAAACCTCCTCCTCATCAACGTCTTCAACTCATCCCAAGTGCTAATTGGCCTTTATCGACCCCTACGTCATGACGTAAGTACTTGATCCCTCCAAGATATCACGTAATCCACAAATTCAAGCACCGTCAATTTTACCTTTTTCTCCTCCGAATAATTATAGCACTCAAAAATAATCTCAACCTTCCTTTCCCACTCTAAATATGCTTCTGGATCGATTCTCCACTTAAATTGCAGAATAGTCATTTTAATACTTCCTAAATTTCCATCTACTTCATCTCCCGAGTTATTTCTACCTCGTCTTTCCATCCTATCACCCCTATGCCTCGCTCGACCCATATCTATGTCATTTTCATTAAAATCATCCTCATCACTACGATACTCATCCCGCCTTCCTCTCTCTGATTCACGCCTACCTGGCCCCCTAGCATTAGACATCTCCACTTGTCCTTGGCTAAGATTAGCAATTGTGGTACCTATTTGTGCCATCCATTCCCCTTGCCTATCCACCTTCTCCCTAACATCACCAAGTACCCGTTCAAACCTTCATATCATGCTTGAGTTAGAACCTTCTCTTTCCGATATCATGTCACACAAATTTATATGCCTCACAAATATATCACTCGAAAACACTCAATATGGCTTTTTCCCTCTATTAAACTCACCACTCGACCTTTTACCACTCAAAGTCTCCCTCCAAGCACTTCAAAGAACCAAGTGAACTAAATCAAGTATTTTATCGAGAATTCAACAAACCGAATAATAACCAAGAACCACGAGACTCAAGGAATTGAATTAGGTGGAATAGATGATTGTTTTGACAAGAATATGTGAATAGACTCAATAGTAAAGTGAAGGATTGACACAATGAAATAGCCTAAATCACACAATTCAAGAGTTGTTTTTGTGTTGGTAGTAAAAACAAGAAATAATAATATTAATTTTTTTTTGTGTACTGTCCGGACGAACAGTACTTTTTTGACTTTTTTTTGACCTTTTGTAAAGAAATATGATTAAACTACCAACAATTCAATGAATTGAAATTGACGATAATTTAACGACACAAGAATGACTCAAACGACGAAGAAGACAAGAACGACAAAGAATAAATAGAAAGACTTAACGACACGAGGAACGACAATAGAAATTGGGAAGAATGAAGAAAACAAGAAAAGACTTAATAAGTAACGAAAAGATATAACCTTGAATTAATTTGAAGCCTAGCTCTGATACCAACTAATGCGAACCCCGTAGCAACGTTGATTACGAAACCCACAACAAGATTGACGAACCCAAGAAAGCCAAATTAATCCAAAAGTTTAGGATTAATCCAAAAGAAAGTCGAACAAAAAAAGCCAACAAGAATGACGTTTGAAAGACCCCTTGATCACGCAATCCAAGAATTAAATCTGGTTGATTGAACACCACAAATTAACACTTGATAAGTTCGAAGTTGTTCAATGAAGAACGATGAAGAGAAGACAATACGCCTCACTTTAATTCAATATCAAATATGTCAAAAGTTGTCCTTACAATTGAATGAAAACTTCTATTTATACTAAACCTAAAAACTAGATAAAAATCGTGCAAAAGTCGAGCATAATTCCCAAAGTATGGAAAAAAATAAAAAATTAACAAAATATGGAAAAATACCAAAAATAGGAAATTCGCCCAAAAATTGGCCTATGCGACCGCAACGCGCAATTCCGTGCGGTCGCATGGTTCAAACAAAATGCTTCCTTTGAGCTTCGATAGACCACCGTGCGACCGTGAGCGTGTATGCCTGTGCGGCCGCATAGGCTTAAAATTTCCCTTCGATTTCGGCTTTCGATATTAAATTGATCCAAGTTGATTCGGCCTTTGACCCAAACATGAAAGTTGCTCCATTTTGAGTCCCAAACATGGTGTCTTCAATCGTTGCCTTGACGAGCAATCCCATCACCTCATTGACTCGTCTCATCTTCGATCGCGTCATTGGTCCGCCATCGACTATCAATGGGTCTCGTCCCGCACTTGCCTTCGTCAGGCTCGACTCCTGGGTCGTATTACATTCTTTCCTTACAAACACCATAACCATATTGTCCACCTAAAACATTTTCTAGTGCCTATCCGTATCAATAGCAGCCTTATACTTTGCATTGGAGCTTCCAACTTTTTCTTCTCCTGTTGAATCACCTCCATATGTTGTTTAGCTAGTTATTGGTTGTTGCACTCTTTGTCATAGTTGTTCCACCAAGCTCCTTTATTATTGTTGGAAAACTTACTGACCAAATTTGTAGTAGTCATAAAAGTTTTCCCTTTACTTTAAAAGTTTTCTGGCACGTCCTATCTTTTTGTCCTTCCATTTTAACATTTAGGTGTTCTCTACACTCCTATGTATGACATCCACATCAAATTGTCACGATTTGCCCAATAGAACATAACATGCATCAATCTAAATAATCTTGCAAATAATTTTTGGTTTGTAAATTTTCCCATGAGCAAAGATAACCTAGAAATTCAAGTCATCTAAATAGGTAGTCCCTTCTTAATCCAACCAATGTGATAAAAAGTTTGATGTTGTTCAGTTGCCACCTTTAGATGATCTACTAGCTTCTTTGCGATCACATTCTCACAACTAAACTATCTATGATCAGACTAAAAAATAAAAAATACACTAACTCAACACTTGGCCTAAAAGATCTTCATACGTTGATTCAACTATTCCTACTTGGGCAAGCATAAGATTTTTTGCAATATATACACAAAATCTCCTTGTTCTTTTTCACATACTTCATCGAAGTATTCTTCCTCTGGCTTAGGATGAAAACATGAATAATAATAATAATAATAATAATAATAATAATAATAATAATAATAATAATAATAATAATAATAATAATAA
>NW_019236397.1:144910-145539 GCF_002742605.1 Olea europaea var. sylvestris
TACAAAAAGAAGTGTTGCTCAAATTTTGTTCGAATAGACGTAGAAATATTGGAATCTACCAATTAATGAAATAAATTATGATATTATTAATCAAGACATTTGTAGGTTATTCAATCCCTTTAAAACAAATTTAAAGAATTAAAACGAACTCCAATCAATGCAAAACTCTAATTCTGTAGATAAATCTAAATAAAATTAAAAAACTATTAAAATGACAAAAATATTCTTAAATTCACTCAAAACAGAAAATTGCTAAAATGGAGTCCTAAATATTGCATGCCATCCACGTGTATGCTCTTTGTGGTGTATGCTATCCACGTATATTCTTTTTGTTTGATGCCATCCACAATTGCTAAAATGATCCACCATTTGACTCGTTCAAATTTTGCATGCCATCTACGTGTATGCTCTTTCTGCCACGCGTAAAATCTATATATCTCTGTGAGAAGGAGGGAAGCAAGAAGAGAAGAAAGGGAAGAGAAGGCAAGCAGCGCCTAGGGCAGCGCCTAGGCGCTGCCCAGTTTCTGCCGGAGCAGAAACTGGGCACCTAGGCGCCATGTCCAGGCGCCTAGGCGCCCCGAATGCAGAAGGGAAGCAGAATATTGGCGCCTAGGCGCCACTTCCATGGC
>NW_019236398.1:0-2116 GCF_002742605.1 Olea europaea var. sylvestris
GTCCAAAAGTAATGCTCAATTCTTCGAACGCCGACAATCCAAGCTTTCCAAATATGCAAGTGCTCACTCTTTCAAAAAATGGCTGAAATCCCTCACACGTCACGACAAAGTGGCGAGTTCAATCTAAACGGTCGCTACATTTCCAAAAATTACTTGCGGGCCCAAAACGGACACCGGGTGCAATGGTTACGCTCAATTCTTCGTACGTTGACAATCCAAGCGTTCCAAATATGCAAGTGCTCACTCTTTCGAAAATTGGCCGAAATCCCTCATACGTGACGACGAAGTGGTGAGTTCAATCTAAAACGGTCGCTACATTTCCAAAAAGTACTTATCGGCACAAAAAGACACCGTGTGCAAAAGTTACGCTCAATTCTTCGTACGCCGACAATCCAAGCGTTCCAATTATGCAAGTGCTCACACTTTTGAAAAACGGCCGAAATCCCTCATACGTCACGACGAAGTGGTGAGTTCAATCCAAAAGGGTCGCTACATTTCCAAAAGTTCTTATGGGCCCAAAACGGACACCGGGTGCAAAAGTTACGCCCAATTCTTCGTCCGTCGACAATCTAAGCGTTCCAAATATGCAAGTGCTCACACTTTCAAAAAATGGCCGAAATCCCTCATACATCATGACGAATTAGTGAGTTCAATCCGAAACGGTCGCTACATTTCCAAAAAGTACTTGCGGGCCCAAAACGGACACCGGGTACAAAAGTTACGCTCAATTCATCATACGCCGACAATCTAAGCGTTCCAAGTATGCAAGTGCTCATTCTTTCGAAAAATGGCCAAAATCCCTCATACATCATGACGAATTAGTGAGTTCAATCCAAAACGGTCGCTACATTTCCAAAAAGTACTTGCGGGCCCAAAACGGACACCGGGTGCAAAAGTTACGCTCAATTCTTCGTACGCCGACAATCCAAGCGTTCCAAATATGCAAGTGCTCATTCTTTCGAAAAATGGCCGAAATCCCTCGAACGTCACTACGAAGTTGTGAGTTCAATCTAAAACGGTCGCTAGATTTTCGAAAAGTACTTACGGGCCCAAAACGAACACCGTGTGCAAAAGTTACGCTAAATTCTTCCTACGCCGACAATCCAAGCATTCCAAATATGCAAGTGCTCACTCTTTCGAAAAATGGCTGAAATCCCTCATACGTCACGACTAAGTGGTGAGTTCAATCCAAAATGGTCGCTACATTTCAAAAAAGTTCTTATGGGCCCAAAACGGACACCGTGTGCAAAAGTTACCCTCAATTCTTCGTACGTCGACAATCCAAGCATTCCAAATATACAAGTGCTCATTCTTTCGAAAAATGGCCGAAATGTCTCGTACGTCACGACGAAGTTGTGAGTTCAATCTAAAACGGTCGCTAGATTTTCGAAAAGTACTTACGGGCCCAAAACGAACACCGTGTGCAAAAGTTACGCTAAATTCTTCCTACGCCGACAATCCAAGCATTCCAAATATGCAAGTGCTCACTCTTTCGAAAAATGGCCGAAATCCCTCATACGTCACGACGAAGTGGTGAGTTCAATCCAAAACGGTCACTACATTTCCAAAAAGTACTTATGGTCCCAAAACGGACACCGTGTGTAAAAGTTACGCTCAATTCTTCGTACGCCGACAATCCAAGCGTTCCAAATATGCAAGTGCTCATTCTTTCAAAAAATTGCTGAAATCCCGCATACATCACGACGAAATTGTGAGTTCAATCTAAAACGGTCGCTAGATTTCCGAAAAGTACTTATGGGCCCAAAACGGACACCGTGTGCAAAAGTTCCCCTCAATTCTTCGTACGTCGACAATCCAAGCATTCCAAATATACAAGTGCTCATTCTTTCGAAAAATGGCCGAAATGTCTCGTACGTCACGACGAAGTGGTGAGTTCAATCCAAAACGGTCACTACATTTCCAAAAAGTACTTATGGTCCCAAAACGGACACCGTGTGTAAAAGTTACGCTCAATTCTTCGTACGCCGACAAACCAAGCGTTCGAAATATGTAAGTGCTCATTCTTTCGAAAGATGGCCGAAATCCCTCGTACGTCACGATGAAGTGGTGAGTTCAATCTAAAACGGTCGCTACATTTCCAAAAAGTACTTACGGG
>NW_019236399.1:0-2116 GCF_002742605.1 Olea europaea var. sylvestris
CGGGGGCAATTTCGTCATTTTTCGCGACTGTGTCGGAATTGGCTGAAATTTGACAGGTTGATCAGAAAAAACCGCGTCAGGGGTAATTTCGTCATTTTTCGCGACTGTGTCGGAATTTGCTTAATTTTGACAGGTTGATCGGTAACAAAAACCGCACCGAGGGCAATTTCGTCATTATTCGCGACTGTATCGGACTTGGCTAAAATTTGGCCGGTTGACAGGGAACAAAAATCGCGCCGAGGGGAATTTCGTCATTTTTCGCGACTGTATCGAAATTGGCCAAAATTTGACAGGTTGATCGGAAACAAAAAACGCGCGGGGGGCAATTTCGTCATTTTTCGTAACTGTGTCGGATTTTGCTACAATTTGACTGGTTGATCGGGAACAATAACAGCGCCAGGGGCAAATTCGTCATTTTTCGCGACTATGTCGGAATTGGATGAAATTTGAAAGGTTGATCAGAAAGAAAAATCGCGCCGGGCGCAATTTCGTCATTTTTTGCGACTGTGTCGGATTTGGCTACAATTTGACTGGTTGATCGGGAACAAAAACAGCGCCGGGGGCAATTTCGTCATTTTTCGCGACTGTGTCGGAATGGGCTAAAATTTGACAGGTTGATCGGAAACAAAAATCGCGCCGGGGGCAATTTCGTCATTTTTCTCGACTATGTTGGAATTGGCTGAAATTTGACAGGTTTATCGGGGACAAAAATAGCGCCGGGTGTAATTTCGTCATTTTTCGCGACTGTGTCGGAATTTGCTTAAATTTGACAGGTTGATCGGTAACAAAAATCGCGCCGAGGGCAATTTCGTCATTATTCGCGACTGTATCGGACTTGGCTAAAATTTGACAGGTTGACAGGGAACAAAAATCGCGCCGGGGGGACTTTCGTCATTTTTCTCGACTGAATCGAAATTGGCCAAAATTTGACAGGTTGATCGGAAACAAAAAACGCGCGGGGGGCAATTTCGTCATTTTTTTCGCAACTGTGTCGGATTTTGCTACAATTTGACAGGTTGATCGGGAACAAAAACAGCACCAGGGACAAATTCGTCATTTTTCGCTACTGTGTCGGAATTGGCTGAAATTTGACAGGTTGCTCAGAATGAAAAATTGCTCCGGGCGCAATTTCGTCATTTTTTGCGACTGTGTCGGATTTGGCTACAATTTGGCTGGTTGATCGGGAACAAAAATCGCGCCGTGGGCAATTTCGTCATTTTTCGCGACTGTGTCGGAATTGGTTGAAATTTGACAGGTTGATCAGAAAGAAAAATCGCGCCGGGGGCAATTTCGTTATTTTTCGAGACTGTGTCGGAACTGGCTAAAATTTGACCGGTTGATCGGGAACAAAAATCGCGTCGGGTGCAATTTCGTCATTTTTCGCGACTGTGTCAGAATTGGCTAAAATTTGACAGGTTGATCGGAAACAAAAAACGCGCCGGGGCCAATTTCGTCATTTTTCGCGACTGTGTCAGAATTGGCTAAAATTTGACAGGTTGATCGGAAACAAAAAACGCGCCGGGGCCAATTTCGTCATTTTTCGCGACTGTGTCGGATTTGGCTACAATTTGACTGGTTGATCGGGAACAAAAACAGCGCCGGGGGTAATTTCGACATTTTTCGTGACTGTGTCGGAATTGGCTGAAATTTGACAGGTTGATCGGTAACAAAAACCGCGACAAGGGCAATTTGTCATTTTTCCTCGACTGTGTCGGAATTGGCTCAAATTTGACAAGTTGACCGGAAACAAAAATCGCGCCGGGGGCAATTTTGTCATTTTTCGCGACTGTGTCGGAATTGGCTAAAATTTGAAAGCTTGATCGGGAACAAATATCGCGCCGTGGGCAATTTCGTCATTTTTCGTGACTGCGGCGGAATTGGGTCAAATTTGACAGGTTGATCGGGAACAATAATCGCGTCGGGGTCAATTTCGTCATTTTTTTCTCGACTGTGTCGGAATTGGCTAAAATTTGACAGGTTGATCGGTTACAAAAACCGCGTCGGAGGCAATTTCATCAATTTTCTTGACTGTATCGGAATTGGCTAAAATTTGACAGGTTCATCGGGAAACAAAAAACGCGCCGGGGGCAATTTCGTCATTTTTCGCGACTGTGTC
>NW_019236400.1:0-2115 GCF_002742605.1 Olea europaea var. sylvestris
TGGTCCCAAAACGGACACCGTCTACAAAAGTTACGATCATTTCTTCGAAGGTCGACAATCACAGAGTTCCAAATATGCGAGTTTTCGTTCTTTAAAAACTGGTCAAAAACCTTAATACGTCATTACGAAATCGTGAGCTAAACCTAAAAACGGTCGTTACATTTCCGAAAAGTACTTATGGTCCCAAAAACGGACACTGTCTGCAAAAGCTATGCTCAATTCTTCGAATGCCGTCAGTCCAAATATGCAGGTGCACGTTCCTCAAAAAATGCTTAAAATCCCTCATACGTCACTACAAAGTGATGAGTTCAATCCAGAAGGTTCGCTACATTTCCGAAAAGTACTTATGGTCCCAAAACGGACACCGTCTGCAAAAGTTAAGGTTAATTTTTCGAAGGTCGATAATCCAAGAGTTCCCAATATGCGAGTTGTCATTCTTAAAAAAATGGTCAAAAACCTTAATACGTCATTATGAAATAGTGAGCTGAACCCAAAACGGTCGCTACATTTCCGAAAAGTACTTATGGTCCCAAAAACGGACACTGTCTGCAAAAGCTATGCTCAATTCTTCGAACGCCGTCAGTGCAAATATGTAAGTGCACGTTCCTCAAAAAATGTTTAAAATCCCTCATACGTCATGACGAAGTGGTGAGTTCAGTCCAGAAGGGTCGCTACATTTTCGAAAAGTACTTATGGTCCCAAAACGGACACCGTCTACAAAAGTTACGATCATTTCTTCGAAGGTCAACAATCCAAGAGTTCCAAATATGCGAGTTGTCGTTCTTTCAAAAATGGTCAAAAACCTTAATACGTCATTACGAAATCGTGACCTAAACCCAAAACGGTCGCTACATTTTCGAAAAGTACTTATGGTCCAAAAAGCGGACACTGTCTGCAAAAGCTATGCTCAATTATTCGAACGCCGTCAGTCCAAATATGCAGGTGCACGTTCCTCAAAAAATGGTTAAAATCCCTCCTACGTCACCACAAAGTGGTGAGTTCAATCCAGAAGGGTCGCTACATTTCCGAAAAGTACTTATTGTCCCAAAACGGACACCGTCTGCAAAAGTTACGATCATTTCTTCGAAGGTCGACAATCCAAGAGTTCCAAATATGCGAGTTGTCGTTCTTTAAAAAAGGTCAAAAACCTTAATACGTCATTACGAAATCGTGAGCTAAACCTAAAACGGTCGATACATTTCCAAAAAGTACTTATGGTCCCAAAAACGGACACTGTCTGCAAAAGCTATGCTCAATTCTTCGAACGCCAGCAGTCCAAATATGCAGGTGCATGTTCCTCAAAAAATGGTTAAAATCCCTCATACGTGACGACGAAGTGGTGAGTTCAATCCAGAAGGGTCGCTACATTTCCGAAAAGTACTTATGGTCCCAAAACGGACACCGTCTGCAAAAGTTACGATCATTTCTTCGAAGGTCGACAATCCAAGAGTTCCAAATATTTGAGTTGTCGTTCCTTAAAAAATGGTCAAAAACCTTAATACGTCATTACGAAATCGTGAGCTAAACCTAAAAACGGTCGCTACATTTCCGAAAAGTACTTATGGTGCCAAAAACGGACACTGTCTGCAAAAGCTATGCTCAATTCTTCGAATGCCGTCAGTCCAAATATGCAGGTGCACGTTCCTCAAAAAATGCTTAAAATCCCTCATACGTCAATACAAAGTGATGAGTTCAATCCAGAAGGGTCGCTACATTTCCGAAAAGTACTTATGGTCCCAAAACGGACACCGTCTGTAAAAGTTAAGGTTAATTTTTCGAAGGTCGATAATCCAAGAGTTCCCAATATGCGAATTGTCATTCTTTAAAAAATGGTCAAAAACCTTAATACGTCATTATGAAATAGTGAGCTGAACCCAAAACGGTCGCTACATTTCCGAAAAGTACTTATGGTCCCAAAAACGGACACTGTCTGCAAAAGCTATGCTCAATTCTTCGAACGCCGTCAGTGCAAATATGCAAGTGCACGTTCCTCAAAAAATGTTTAAAATCCCTCATACGTCATGACGAAGTGGTGAGTTCAGTCCAGAAGGGTCGCTACATTTTCGAAAAGTACTTATGGTCCCAAAACGGACACCGTCTGCAAAAGTTACGATC